>NC_053489.1:279899115-280184115 GCF_905171775.1 Rana temporaria
TGTAATGGTCACACTGGGGGTTATTTACGAAAGGCAAATCCACTTTACACTACAAGTGCAAACTACGAGTGCAAAGTGCACTTGAAATTGCACTGAAAGTTCACTTGGAAGTGCAGTCGCTGTAGATCCGAGGGGGACAAGCAAGGAAAATAAAAAACAACATTTTAGCTTGCACATGATTAGATGATAAAATCAGCAGAGCTTCCCCTCATTTCAGATCTACCCCTCATATTTACAGCGACTGCACTTCCAAGTGCAATTTCAGTGCAATTTCAAGTGAACTTTGCACTTGTAGTGCAAAGTTTGCCTTTCATAAATAACCCCCATGGTGTCCATTTTAAACTGAATGCTTTGGTTTTGTAGAATGTTTTTTCAGGCAGATATACTATTTTTCATCGAGCAGTTGCTGAGATTGGATATTTTCTGTTACTTGGCAGATTGTTTCTCATGAAGCATTGTGAAGATTAGTGCATCTGCCTTTTTTTTTTTTAGAAAAACCTTGCAGCAAAAAAAAAAAACGAATTTTATGCTTACCCAAAATCTTTTTCTTGCAGATTCAAAAACCTTTTCCCTTTGGGTCATACCACCGCCTAACACAACGCCTCTCTACTACCAGCATGCCTCAGTTTTGTAGCAAATCCATTCAGAAAGCATGCTCATGAACACAGAATGGTGGGGGACATGGGTCCCATAATAAACTCCAAGAAAATGATTTTATAGTAAACACACAAATCTTTATTTATTTCTATCCATTTAGGAACAATGGAAGTCTTTCCCTTCAAAATGTGGGCAGCACAGGAATCAAGAGCTTACAGGCCCAAGAAAACAAAACAAAAAAAACAGCTTGCAGCTCAAAAAGCTGCTTGGAGTGCCTTATACTGAACCTGGCATTAGATGAGACCACAGCATTAATCTGGAAGAACTTAATAAATGTGTGAACAGAATACCAGGTGGCAGCCCTGCAAACCTGCAAAACAGTACTTTGATGCTGAAAAGCCCAAGGCTCAAGCCCTAGTAGAGTGCGCATTGCCACAAAAAGGTGAAACCCATTCTTTGAGACCACAAACTTGGAAAATGGTCTGCCTGAACCACCTAAAGATGTTGGAACTAGACATCGGTGCAGCCTTATGGGGTCCATCTGTGAAGAGGAATCAGTCTTCCGAAAGAAAGCAGTGGCTAAGAGACTCTCGGAGGCCGAAACACATCCAGGAAATGTAATGGAGGGGGAAAAACTTGGGGGACATTTCCTTTCGTTGAACTGGACAAATGGACAGGAGAAAAATGTCCTCATTGAGACAAAAAAAGAAACTACCTTAAGCAAGAAATAAGTCTTGGGTCTCAATACCACTTTGTCACCTATGAAAGCCAGAAAGAATTATTTGCAGAATACATCCACAAGTTAAGTTACTCACCCTGCAGAGGTGATGGCTACAAGAAATACAAGAAATACCACCTTGTAATTCATAGTAGAGAATGGAATGCCTCTAATGTGTTAAAATGGCAGCTTCTGAAGCACAGAGAGAACCAGATTAAAATCCCACAGGGTCCTAGGGACATAAACATAGGAAATTCCCTGTACAAAGGTCTTAATGAGTGGGTGAGGGAAACACAATAGGAAGGGCAGAACCCTGACCCTTTATAGTGATGAGACATACATGCTGGTCCAGGCCCAGCTGTAGGAAGGGGAAGATTCATCTCATGGAGAAGCCCCAACACTAACACCAAGTGAAATATGCCTTCCACATCTGGTGATAGATCTTATGGGAAACAGCCTTCCAATCTTTTAGCAGTGTGGGAATCAAAGATACAGAGATGCCTTTGTCTTGCAAAACTTGGGCTTGAAGGTGGATGGTAAATCGACCCTTAAGACAAAAGAGCCCACAGAACATCTGCCAGGAGTCTTATCTCATTGGCATACCACTTCAACCTAGGCCAGTTTGAAGCAATTATGATAAATGAAATGCCCTCCATCTTGTGCCTGTGAAGCAAACAAGGAAAAACTTTTTAATAGAGGAAAGGCATAGATCAGGATGTACAGATATCCAGGGTTTGAGTCCTGCGGGAACGCGTGGGAATGGCGTCCCTGCACTTTTATCACAGCAGGAATGCCGTTCCCTTTGCAGGACTCGAGCAGAGAATAGGAGGGAATGCAGTGTGTAGTACGTGAGGGGGGGGCACACACTGGGGGTGTCAGGCTGGTGCCCCCCCTCTGACTGAAGCGGAGACTGCAGGCAGGTTTAGGCAGCGGATGGGTTTAGGCAGCGGAGTGGAGCGGCAGGCGCCCCCCCTCACCCCCCCGTGACTGAAGAGACAGCGAGGCTGAGCGGGCGGGATTATGCAGCGGCGCGCAATTTTAGAAACCACTCGCGGAGAGAAGAGCCTGAGGTAGTGTGGCTTTGCAGGGGTTGCGAACCGCACCAGAGTGACACCCTTCAGATCCCTCGCTGCTCTCCGTGGTTGCGGCTCTAAACAGTCTCGGCATAGCCGAGCAGAGTGAAGCGTCCGCCTCCCCCTCCTCCTGTATGTCTACACAGGGGGAGGGGATGCGACAAGTCCACTAGTGCTGTCTGGCATGTCCCGATCATCTGAGGTACATTAGGGTACTGAATGGGGGAATATGTACTTAATGGGGGGGTCTGTACTGAACGGGGGGGATGTACTGAAGGGGGGGAGAATCTGTACTAAATGGGGTGAATCTGTACTGTAGGGGAGTGGGTCTGTACTGAATGGGGGGGGTGTCTGCACTGTAGGGGGTCTGTGTAACATACAGGCGTCCAGAGCTGTGGGGGGCTGTGTAATGTAAAGGGGTCCAGAGGTGCAGGGTTGTGTGTAATGTAAAGGGGTCCAGAGGTGCAAGGTGCTGTGTAATGTAAAGGGGTCCAGAGGTGCAGGGTGCTGTGTAATATAAAGGGGTCCAGAGGTGCAGGGTGCTGTGTAATGTAAAGGGGCGCAGGGTGCTGTGTAATGTAAAGGGGTCCAGGGTGCTGTGTAATGTAAAGGGGTCCAGAGGTGCAGGGTGCTGTGTAATGTAAAGGGGTCCAGAGGTGCAGGGTGCTGTGTAATGTAAAGGGGCGCAGGGTGCTGTGTAATATAAAGGGGTTCAGAGACGTATAAGGACTGTGTAATTTAAAGGGGTCCAGAGGTGCAGGGTTCTGTGTAATGTAAAGGGGCGCAGGGTGCTGTGTAATGTAAAGGGGTCCAGAGGTGCAGGGTTCTGTGTAATGTAAAGGGGCGCAGGGTGCTGTGTAATGTAAAGGGGTCCAGAGGTACAAGGACTGTGTAATGTAAAGGGGTCCAGAGGTGCAGGGTGCTGTGTAATGTAAAGATGTCCAGAGGTGCAGGGTGCTGTCTAATGTAAAGGGGTCCAGAGGTGCAGGGAGCTGTGTAATGTAAAGGGGTGCAGAGGTGCAGGGTGCTGTGTAATGTAAAGGGGTCCAGAGGTACAAGGACTGTGTAATGTAAAGGGGTCCAGAGGTGCAGGGTGCTGTGTAATGTAAAGGGGTCCAGAGGTGCAGGGTGCTGTGTAATGTAAAGGGGTCCAGAGGTACAAGGACTGTGTAATGTAAAGGGGCCCAGAGGTGCAAGGACTGTGTAATGTAAAAGGGGTCCATAGGTTCAGGGTGCTGTGTAATGTAAAAGGGTCCAGAGGTGTGGTGCTATGTAATGTAAAGGGGTCCAGGGTGCTGTGTAATGTAAAGGGGTCCAGGGTGCTGTGTAATGTAAAGGGGTCCAGAGGTGCAGGGTGCTGTGTAATGTAAAGGGGTCCAGAGGTGCAGGGTGCTGTGTAATGTAAAGGGGTCCAGAGGTACAAGGACTGTGTAATGTAAAGGGGTCCAGAGGTGCAGGGTGCTGTGTAATGTAAAGTGGTCCAGAGTGCTGTGTAATGTAAAGGGGCCCAGAGGTACAAGGTGCTGTGTAATGTAAAGGGGTCCAGAGGTACAAGGACTGTGTAATGTAAAGGGGCCCAGAGGTGCAAGGACTGTGTAATGTAAAGGGGGTCCAGAGGTTCAGGGTGCTGTGTAATGTAAAAGGGTCCAGAGGTGTGGTGCTATGTAATGTAAAGGGTCCAGGGTGCTGTGTAATGTAAAGGGGTCCAGAGGTGCAGGGTGCTGTGTAATGTAAAGGGGTCCAGAGGTGCAGGGTGCTGTGTAATGTAAAGGGGTCCAGAGGTACAAGGACTGTGTAATGTAAAGGGGTCCAGAGGTGCAGGGTGCTGTGTAATGTAAAGGGGTCCAGAGGTGCAGGGTGCTGTGTAATGTAAAGGGGTCCAGAGGTACAAGGACTGTGTAATGTAAAGGGGTCCAGAGGTGCAGGGTGCTGTGTAATGTAAAGGGGTCCAGAGGTGCAGGGTGCTGTGTAATGTAAAGGGGTCCAGAGGTACAAGGACTGTGTAATGTAAAGGGGTCCAGAGTGCAGGGTGCTGTGTAATGTAAAGTGGTCCAGAGGTGCAGGGTGCTGTGTAATGTAAAGGGGCCCAGAGGTACAAGGTGCTGTGTAATGTAAAGGGATCCAGGGGTGCAGGGTGCTGTGTAATGTAAAGGGGCCCAGAGGTGCAAGGACTGTGTAATGTAAAAGGGGTCCAGAGGTTCAGGGTGCTGTGTAATGTAAAGGGGTCCAGAGGTGCAGGGTGCTGTGTAATGTAAAGGGGTCCAGAGGTGCAGGGTGCTGTGTAATGTAAAGGGGTCCAGAGGTACAAGGACTGTGTAATGTAAAGGGGTCCAGAGGTGCAGGGTGCTGTGTAATGTAAAGGGGTGCAGGGTGCTGTGTAATGTAAAGGGGTCCAGAGGTACAAGGACTGTGTAATGTAAAGGGGTCCAGAGGTGCAGGGTGCTGTGTAATGTAAAGGGGTCCAGAGGTGCAGGGTGCTGTGTAATGTAAAGGGGTCCAGAGGTACAAGGACTGTGTAATGTAAAGGGGTCCAGAGGTGCAGGGTGCTGTGTAATGTAAAGTGGTCCAGAGGGGCAGGGTGCTGTGTAATGTAAAGGGGCCCAGAGGTACAAGGTGCTGTGTAATGTAAAGGGGTCCAGGGGTGCAGGGTGCTGTGTAATGTAAAGGGGTCCAGAGGTGTGGTGCTATGTAATGTAAAGGGGTCCAGGGTGCTGTGTAATGTAAAGGGGTCCAGAGGTGCAGTTGTGTAGACCTAACCTACCTAAGACCGTGTTGTATCACAGTGGCTTAGCTGTGTTAACTGTCTGACGATTTTACTTCTTGGGGGGGGGGGGGTTAATTTACAATGGTATTTAGCAATGAGGGGGTTAATGTATTTCCACTGATGCATTGGTGACCAGTGGCAGGTAATTAATCCCTTTGTGCTGCATTAGTGACACCAGTGTCAGTGTTTACTACCCCTATTTGGTGCAGCATGAAATGGTTCATAAACACTGACACTGGTGTCACTAATGCAGCACAAAGGGGTTAATTACCTGCCACTGGTCACCAATGCATCAGTGGCCAGTGGTGTATTTGATACTACCCACCCCATACACGCCGTACCCCTCTCATCTACATACTACCCACCACCATCATTTTTTATTTTTTTTGGTGGGAGAGTGGATCTTAGGTGGGAGTTCCCACACTTTTTTCCCCAGGACTTGACCCCTGAATATCACATAGCTACTACAGCATCCACTGCTCAGGATCCCTGTGCCTGGAGGCAAACCTGTTGAGTTTGTTGTTGAACGTAGAGGCTAGGAGGTCCACATCTGGCTCCCCCCACCTGTGACACAGGTTCTGGAACACCTCCGGGTATGGGGACCACTCCCCCAGGTGCAGGTGCTTTCTGCTAAGGAAGTCTGTCTGCAAATTGTTTATACCTGACATATACACAGCAAACAAAGTGGGAAAATTTGAAGTTCTGCCCAGGACAGGATCTGATCTACTTCTTTTACAGCAGCAAGATTTCTAAGACACATCTGAGGACCAAGTCCCCTGCACCGAAAAGTTGCCCAACAGGCTGGTATCTGTCATGAGAATCGTCAAGAAGACAAGAAGGAATGATCCTGTTTTCAGAGCTGGACTCCTACGTCACCTGGCCAGGGACAACCTGGTCCTTAGTGCCAATCAAATTGGTCTGTAGAGTGACTTGATTGATTGATCTTTGGGGGGAAGAAACATTTTGGCCTGAGCTGTGTCCAGGTCCAGACCCAGATGCTCTAAACAATGAGTTGGTTCCAGCAATGATTTCAGAAGACTGAGACTGGGTTCACACGATGTACAGCCCCAGGGCACAGCAGGGGTTCCGGTGCATCCCCATTTACTGTTTCAGATCCAAATTAGGGCTGAATTCGGACCTGAAACGGATCCAAAGATACACAGGACTCTTCTGCTCTGTGCTCCGCAGCCGCCCCGGAGATGTGTGAACCGGATCTATTGAGAGCAAGTCACACTCTCCTGTCATGCGAACTGGATGTGGGGAAATCTGCATTAAATTCGCAATAATAATAATAATAATAATAATAAGTTGGAATAAATCCTATCCTATCGCCCAGAGGCGATTAAGTTCGCATGTGCTGCGCTATATAAGTTTTCATTCATTCATTCATATATGATATAATTATTATAAATAATTCTATTAAAGAAGAAAACTTTTTTTAGGAATTTTGGCTCTTAAAGGGGTTGTAAAGCTTCATGTTTTTTCACCTTAATGCATCCTATGCATTAAGGTGAAAAAACACCTTGTACTCTCCGCCCCCCCGAGCCCCCGTTTTACTTACCTGAGCCCCGAATCTCCATGGGTACGATACCACAATGTTTTCCCCCAGCTTGAGGCGGCTCTTCATTGGATGATTGATAGCATTGGCTCCCACTGCTGTCAATCAAATCAATGACGCAGCACGTCGGGGGGCTGGGCCGAGTGATAGAGTTGGCGGCTATGGCTGCCGACTGTATCACACAGGAGCGCGCCCGCAAGCTAACCCCCTTGGGAGAGCACTTCCCAGAGGGAAGATGATGATCGAGCCACTCTGTGCAAAATTAACTGCACAGTGGAGGCAAGTATGGTATGTTCATTATTTAAAAAATAAAAAACCTTTACGACCCCTTTAACCCCTTTGTGTCTGTGCCTCCCGACCCTTTAAGGGGTTTCAAACGCCGGGAGGCAAGGCAGGGTTTATGATCATGTGATCGCCGTGATTGGCTACAACAGCGGTCCCATGATCAATAAGCTTCCAATCGCAAGTAGCGATCGGGAGCTTTCCGCTAGCTGCTGGTAACTGTGAGAATTTGTTTACTTATAGTATTGCTTACCCCCAAATGCAGTGCTGTACACAGCTTTGACCTAGAGAGTACCATCCCTCTTTGCATGACAGGCATTGGCTGCTTCGTCTCCCACTGCAAGTCTTACAGGTGCTATGGCAAGGAACACAGCGTCTTGCTTCATCTTCTTGGAAGTGACCAACAGGGCAGTTATTTACACAGGTGGAATCTGAAAATTTAACAGTGTCCAAAAATCAGAAACAAAATTAAAGTTTATACATATACAATAGAACAGAAAAGTAGGTGACACCTCTTAGGGGCCACAATGCAGCATTTTCCTGGATGAGGTATATCAGGAAAATAGTGCATTATGGCCACTAGATGGAGTTGATGATCACAGGAAATAAAAACATTTAACACATTACATGAATTATTCAGTGGCTTTGCAAATTTTTCTGTAAATAGAACCCTTAGGCCCCGTACACACGAGAGGATCGATCTGCTGGAATTGATCCGCGGACCGGTTTCAGCGGATAGATCCCCTGGTGTGTACGATCCAGCGGATATTTTTCCGCAAATTTTTTTCCCCGGGGATGGATTTCCAGCGGATCAAAATTTCTTAGCATGCTAACAAATCTATCCGCTGGAATCCAGTCCAGCGGATTGATCCGCTGGTCTGTACAGACTCAGCGGATCAATCCGTCCGATTCCATCCCTCGCATGTGTCATAATGATTCGACGCATGCGTGGAAGTCCTTATATGACAGCGTCGCGCACGTCGCCGCGTCATCATCGCGGCGACGGCGTGACACGTCACCGCGGAGGGAATTCCGCGGGGATTTTGATCTCATGGTTAGTACAACCATGAGATCAAAATCCTCCAGAGGATTTATCCGCGGAAACGGTCCTCCGGACCGTTTCCGCGGATCGATCCTCTCGTGTGTACTAGGCCCTATTGTATATAAGTGGAGGTACTGGCTGTATCCCAACCATTTCATAGCTATATGGGAAAAGTCCTTCCCCTTAAAGTCCTTCCCCTTAAAGTCCTTCCTTGTGCAGCATGTACTCTGTGCAGTTTGTGTTGTCAGACTGCAGACTGGCCTTCCACTGAAGTAAAGACCACAGTACCCATGAGGTACAACTCTGAAGACTTCTCACAGGGTCTGTGAGGCAGACACACAATGAAGTGGAGCAGGGCTCTAAGTAGATATAACCTACTTAAGGTGCTGTGAAAGCGTGGGTGGACATTAAAAAAATAAGTGCGTTCATCTAATACAGGGGTCTCCAAACTTTTTAAGCAAAGTCCTTCAGACTTTAAGGGGGCCGGACTGTGGCCATTGGGAGTACAAAATGTCCCAGCATCAGTGGGGAAAAATAATGCCCCATTATTGATGTCAGTGGGAGGAACGTACCCCATCATTGGTGTTATTAGGCTTCATTGTTGGCGTCGTTGGGAGGAATCGTGCCCCATCATTGGGAGGAATTGTACCCCTTCATAGGCATTAGTTGGATGGAATTAAGCCCCCTGTTGGTATTAGTGGATTAAATAGTGCCCCAAGAGCCGGATAAAAGCATGCAAAGGGCCGCATCTGGCCCCCGGGCCGCAGTTTGGAGACCACTGATCTAATACATTGCATTCACATTTTACACAGAACCAGGCACTGCCTTGTGCAGTGACCTTGAACAGTGACAAGCTCAGTGCACCATTGTACACTTCCCATTTTGAAGGCCTTAAAGGATATGTTCACTTAAAAATAAATAAATAAATGCACTTTTATTATGTTTTATTTTTTGGAGCCTGTAAGTGTAAGGCCTTGTACTCACGACCGGATCTGTGCGCTGGAAACTGTCTGCCCGACAGTTTCCGGCGTACAAGGCTGATTTGTGTTTTGTTCCGCTGGCGTGTACACACCAGCGGACCAAATTCCCGTCGTACCGGAACGCGTGCACGTAAACTACGTACGACGTCACTATAAAGGGGAAGACCAAACTTAATGGCGCCGCCCTCTGTTCCTCTTTTGCTAGTTACGGGTTTGCTCGTGTTAGTGAAGGTTTGGTTAGAGCTGATTCGCGCTTCTCGGTCTCCAGGCTTTGACAGCGTGTATTCACGGGTTCAGTGCGTGTGCTTGCGGTAACGTAGTTGTCATTCGGCTATAGGCAAGCAGGTTGTTTCTGCTTTAGCAGTTGCATCCTGTGCGCTCGTATCTGTTTGTCACGCGTTTGTCGCAGGTAGTGCTGGATTTGCGAGTGCTTTCTGTTTCAGTGTGTTCTTGACTGACCAGCCGGCCGGTTTGAAGCCATGATGGAGCAGCAGCGTCAATTTTCGCGAGTTGGTGCTGTTTATGGGATGGCTGCTGGATATGTTCATTTGTCCAGTACTTTGGCCAGAAACAGGGGGCGGAGGCGTTTCTGGACCAAGAATTGGTTGCGCCAGCGTGACCAGTTCTCACATATGCCTCTGCTTAGGGAACTCCAGGAGAATAATCCTAATGACTTTAGGAATTTTCTCCGCATGACGGACCCCGTATTCAACCGTCTGCTGGATCTTCTGTCCCCCTATATCACGAGGCAGGACACTGTGATGCGCCAAGCCATCACGGCCGAGCAGAGGCTTATTGCCACGTTGCGGTACCTGGCGACTGGGAGGAGCCTGCAGGACCTCAAGTTCTCGACAGGCATCTCTCCGCAGGCGCTTGGGGTCATCATACCGGACACGTGTGCTGCCATCATCAAAGTTATGCATGAGGAGTATATTAAGGTAAGTTTCCTGGCTCTAATAATGTGGCCAACTAACTTTATTTTTATTTTCCCAGATATGCTGTGTGTTTAACTAACGTTACCTTTTCTCCCTATGCATGTTGATATCAGCTTTACATGTTTTATTCTTGGCCTACCTGCATATTTGTCCCTTACCCAATATTAACCTGTCCAGCATGCTATCCTAGGGACAAACCCACCTTGCCATTTTTTCAAACAGGACTTTTTGTTTTTTGTGTCCCCCCCCCCCCCCCCCCTTCAAACTTTTATTGTCCCCATCAGAGGGCTGTGGAGTCTCTTAATGAAGTGGCCCTATATATTTCATTTCCCAAATTCTCCATGCACATTTTTCTAATGCAATTTTAATACTGTGAACTGTCACAAGGATGCTTGTAGGATGTTTTTGTTCCAAAGTACTAAATCTCTTTTTTTGTTTGTCCCCACAGCTACCCTCCACACCACAGGAATGGCAGTCTGTGGCTTCCCAATTTGCCCAGCGGTGGGATTTTCCAAACTGCGGTGGAGCAATAGATGGGAAACACGTCCGCATTGTGCCCCCACCCCGCTCGGGGTCCTACTATTATAATTACAAGGGTTATCATAGTATTGTGTTGATGGCGGTGGTGTCGGCACAGTATGAGTTTCTATATGTGGACGTGGGGAAGAACGGCCGGATGTCTGATGGGGGAGTGTTCGCACGGACTGATTTCTATGATCGTCTCCAAGCTGGTGGTCTGGCATTGCCACCAGATGAAGATAATGTGGAAGGACTTCCGTTTGTGTTCCTAGCGGACGAGGCTTTCGGGCTTGGTCCTCACCTCATGCGGCCTTTTCCCCAGAGGACCCTCACCTCAGAGAGGAGTGTGTTTAATTTTCGGTTGGGCAGGGCTCGGAGGGTAGTCGAGAATGCCTTTGGGATACTCACCAACCGGTTCCGCCTGTTCAGGACATCGATACATCTGGCGGAATATAAATTGGACACCGTTGTATTTGCCTGCTGCATTTTGCACAACTTTTTACGCAGGCACTCCCAGACGTACCTACCCGACATCGGTTCTGAGGCAAGACTACCCTCAGATCCCCTTCCCGGGCTGGACACTGGTCGCGCTGGCTTGGCCCCCCAATCAGCTCGTGAGGTACGCGACAAATATGTTGAGTACTTCATGGGTCGGGGGGCCATTGCTATGCCAGATCATATTTCTTTCTAATTCGGCCCCCAAAGAAAGGAATATTCTCAAAAATAAAAAATAATTAGACCATTGGACTTTATACAGTTGTTTGTCATTAATGCTTTTTCTCTTTTTCTCTGTCTTCCTGGTTCTCTAGCTAACTTCTTCAATTGTAATGCATAATTGATTTCTCCACTTTTAGTAACTAACCACATTTTGCACAGTATTCACTCATCTACAAACAGGGTATTGAGTCTAGAAATAAGAAGCAACTCCATTTGTAAATTTTGAGGTCAAGTATTTTAATTTTTGCTTGTTCATGACCCCAAAAATTATTTTATATTTTTTTCATTACTCCCTGCTTTTGTACTTAGGAGTAAAAAAAATTTTTTTAAACTTTTTTTTTTTTTCAGGTAATTCAACCAAAAATATTATGCAGATTATACATTTATTAACAAGTTCACTTTTTTTTTTCTCAAATATAGTTAGATTTATTGTTTACATATATATATATATATATATATAGATTATATTTGGTGGGGTGTTTAGCGCCTTAATTTTTTTTTTGTGCATATTTTTTATGCACAAAAAACAATAATTTTTTTAACATTTTTTTTGTTTTTGGTGTGTTTTTCTAAAACAAAATTTTTAGGTGAGAATTTGGAGTCAAATCTCTACTTCACTAAATTCAGTGATTAGAGAGATTTATAATTCTATATATATATTTTTAAAATTTTTTACCGTTGTTTATTCTTTATGGTCTAAACTTTATAGTATCCCAAAATGTTCAACATGGTCAAAAAGTAACAAAATCCAATTCCAAAAATATAAAAACTCACAACAGCAGTCAGTCATGGTGTGCTTTCACACTGGAACACGCCAAAATTGGAAGATACACACATTCAGTGCAAACTCGCCAAATGTCATTGGTTCAACAGACAAATGGCCACATGTGCTATCTGACATCATGGGTGATCAATGTCTGTGTTTTGTGGGAGCAAACCCTTCCTCTCAACTACTTGAGGATGGAGGAGGGGGTTGGACCCACAAAGCACAGACACTAGATATTCTGTGATGGCAGATAGCACATGTTGGCACACTGTGTGTGTATCTTCAAATTTTGGCGTATTCATTATTCAAACTGTAAAAATGTTTGTGGGGGCGGGGGATGGGCGGGGGGTGTTTCAGTCTTTGACACGGCCCATCATGTCAATAATGTTCTTAAAATTAGATTCGATCACCATCATTCTTTGCCGCATATTGTCCATTTCCGTGCTGCATTCCAAAAGCACATTTGTTACATTCTGTTCCATGAGAAACATCCTTTCACGCATATTGTGCATTTCAGTGCTGCACTCCATTACCTGCTGAATAATTATAGCAGCACTTGCACGTGAAAATATTGGCACACCATCCTCCTCCCCTAAAACCAACAAAAAAAAAGGCATTTACAACTTTATTTTTCGATGAGGCCTATCTACATATGTTTTTTTGAATCAAGCTAGGGTGACACTGACCTGATGGGCTTCTCCTTTCCACCTCTTCGACATCTTCTATCACTCCTCCTTCTTCCACCACCTCCCCATCATCTTCAATCACTCCTCCTTCTTCCACCACTTCCCCATCATCTTGGACTCCTCCTTCATCCATCAATCCACCTTCTTTCAATTCGCCAAATTGTTCTTCCGCCACTTGCCCTTCATCTGCTATGACTTCTAAGTCCAAAATTACTTCTTCCTCCTCTCTTCCTTCCTCCTTTCTTCCTTCCTCCTCTCCTTCCACATCCTCCTCTCCTTCCACATCCTCCTCTCCTTCCACATCCTCTTCTCCTTCCACATCCTCTTCTCCTTCCACATCCTCTTCTCCTTCCACATCCTCCTCCTCCTCCACATGTTGAGATGGCAGATTTTGGCCTTGTCTGGCCCTCTCTGCCTCCTCCAAATGCTGGCGACTTCTTTCCCCTGAAATCAACAAAAAAAATGTAGACTCATCAGCACACAGATATTGGAGAGCATAAATCGCACACATTGCTTAGAAGATGCTTTCATTTAGTTACTTTTATCTTTCACCAAACCTACATTTTGCAATTACTTCTATATGGCAAGCTCTGATCCTGCCCCTTTTTAGCAAAGTGACACACATGGATGTCCCCCCTAAACTGTATTTCTGGGAGACCCTACCAAAACCCATTTTTGATTTGTGGAGACACAGGTGCTCTGCATTTCAGATGTGAAAACATCTGCTTTATTACCACTGTTTTTAGAATGAATCCTGTTTGCCTTTCCCATTCTCATACTTTTTTTTTCTTGAACTAGCTTTTACACAATGTTTACAAACAAAGTTTTTGGCCAGTGAGCCATGTCCAGGTGTGTTGTTCCTGGACTAACCGAGCCTTTATGATAAACTATGTGATGTTACGTTGTTTACTAAGAACACTGTTTGTAAATATGTAGTTATTTATGTCCTAAAAAATAAATGACAACATGTCTTTAAAATTACAAGCAGGCCAAGGAGGCAGATGGTGAAATATACATGGCAACACATTATTGCAGACAATCACCCCCCCCCCCCCCAACCCCAATATATATTTACTTACTTTTACGCAGAATTTTAAGTATTTTCTTCATCTGATGTGGCTCCCTCAATTTTAAGTCTGACCATCGTTTCCTCAGCTGTTCCTTGGACCTGGTGATCCCAAACATCCTCTGCATTCTCCTCGCCACCTTGTCCATAATATGTGCCTTTCGGCGGTTAGGGGTCTTGTATGGCCCTAATTCACCATCATAGTCCTTCTTTCGCATGATGTAAACTAACTCCACCATTTCCTGGAACCGCATATTAGTGGCTTTATATCTTCTTTTCCTTGATCGGGACGTCCCTGCCTCTGTCCCTTCACTTGTGGCATGAGAGCATCGTGCCCGCTCGTGTGACATCGCCATCTTTCCTTTCCCACAGAGATTATGGGCGTGGAAAAGATGAATTCTTACGCCATGGGCGGAGAAGAGGGCGGCGTTTAATACATACGCGGAGTGTAGAGAATGCAAACAACGTGTTTACGTCCGTTACGCGGAGAATCTTCGAGCGCATCCAGAACATACACAGTTAACGCCATATTTCCTAAACTCATTGATTAGGGGCCTCGCAAAGGTGACGAGGGCGGGGTTTCATAAATACGCGGAGTGTTTAAAAGGTTTACGCCGTGATTACGCATCTTACGCGGTAATTAGGCGAGCGTGAGAAACGAGGAGCGAGAGACAGGAAGGTAAGGAAATTAAAAATGTGATCAGCAGAGGCCTTGAAAATGTAGACACATGGGATGGGGGTTTGGGCTGTTGGTTGCACCCTTTTTAAGCTATTCTGTCTATGGGGTACCACAATGTTATTTTGGTATCCAAATGCTTTTGGACACCTCACAAAATAGAGATGTGAACAATGCTGTACCTCATTGACAAGTTTTTGAATGGTGTATTCAGATCAGGCAAAGTATTGTTCAAGTGTTGGTTGTACAGAGGTCATTAGGAAGTGTCTTTTATGTCATCCATTGTCAGGGGCATGAGATTTACACATGAAAGAGTGCCTAGATGAAAACTGTCATTTGTAAGCATTGTTTAATTTTATATATTTAACATATTTACTGCAATGTGAACAATGGCTCTGCATCTAGCAAATCAATGTTTGGTACAAGCAATGCGGCCGAGCTGCCAATCATTGTTGAAACAAGAGAGACTGTGTTTGGAATTAGATATAGGTAATAAATTTGAAGACACATATTAGATCAAGGTCAACGCTGATCCTTTGGAATATTTATTTTTCTGTGGTTTATGTTTTTGGAATCTAGACTCAAAAAGAAATCTAATTTAGGAAAAATTACAATGGACCTCCTACAAAGCAAGGAATCTATAGAGGCCTTACTTCAAAAATACCAGGACACGCCCATCCTGTGGAATTCAAAACACTCTTTATATTGCAATAAAGAGGTACGAGCGGCAGCACTAGAAGAGCTAGCAAATTATATGCAAACTTGGGTGCCAGGATGCACTGCCAACATGGTGAAGGATAAACTTGCCAACCTCAGAAGCACATACAGGAGAGCATACAAAGCTAATAAAATCAAAAAATCGGGAGCAGCAGCAAGACAAGCAAAGGAACCCAAACTGTGGTATTATAAACAGATGGCTTTTTTGCGGGACGAAATGGAAGGCAGGAAAACGATGTCCAGTCTTTCTTCCAACCTTTCCTCCATGCTACCTTCCAGCGGACCTTCCCCAGATGACCACAGCCCTGCAGAGTCGGAGGAAGAGGGCCTGGCTGACAGAGATGCAGATCTGCCACCCTTCGATGAGGAGGTATAGTAGTTTCCTCTATATTTATGGCGTAAAGAATTCTTGGTGGATTAATGATTAGATATTGTAAAAAAAAAAACCAAGCTGGGAAAAAGCAAAAAAAAAGGTGTTCAGACAAATAGGTGTCAGGGATGACAACTGCAGGGGTCAGAAGTAGAGTGTATTCAAGTAATAATGAACAGAAAATACTAAACGAAAAACATGAAAATGAGTGTGGTTTTATTTAGCGAAATTGTAAAAAAATTGCTTTTTTTTCCACACAGGAAGAAGAGATCAGCCAGGAGGTGGCAGATCCTCAGGTGTCTGTCAGCCAGGAGGAGGCCGGGGTCAGTGGCAGCCAGGAGGAGGCCGGGGTCAGTGGCAGCCAGGAGGAGGCCGGGGTCAGTGGCAGCCAGGAGGAGGCTGGGCCCAGTGGCCTGCAGCAGGTCCCCCCGCCCAGGACAACCACCACCAGCCAGTCTTCTCCCCCCCAGGTGAGGCCATCAGGCCGAAGGAGGCAGTTGAGGCCTGTGGAGGAGGCAAGCCTCCGCATGATCCAGGAGGCAAGCGCCATCATGAGGGCCCCCCTCAACCCCACAGAGGCCTTCAGTGCCTCATTGGCCCATGATTTAAATGAAGGGGAGGAGGACCAGAGAAGACTGGCAAAGGCCCTGATGAACCAGGTCCTTTGGTGGATGCAGAGGGGCCTGCTGACCCCAGACACTGGGCTATGTGACCCGGCCCGGCTTGCGGAACACCATCCTCCTGCTGCCACATCAACCCCACCTGCAAGACCCCGTGTTCGATCCGCTGGAAGGCTGCCTGGAGGGAAGGCTGGAAAGAGGAGGAAACGTTGATTTTCTGCCTTCCATTTCCTTCCACATAAAGGACATCTTGTTTGTACTACCACAGTTTGGGTTCCTTTGTTTGTGTGCTGCTGCTTCATATTTTTGTGTTTGGCTCCTGAGGCTTGGAAGTTTATCCTTCACCATGTTGGAAATGCAAGTTTGCATATAGTTTGCTATCTATTCTAGTGCTGCCGTTCTTTTTATTTTTTGTGATGACATTTGCCTGAATAAAAGGCTTTTTGCTTTCATTTGAAAACATGTCTATTGTTTGATATACTGTGGGGATTATTAGGCAGCAAACCTTTAATAAATATACAATGGGTAATTTACAAAGGACACACTCCTTGGGGGGGGGGGGGACATTTGGTGTGCCAACATGGTTTAATATTCTCTAATGAAACACCAAAAAAAAATAAATAAATGAAAAAAACATGTAAAAAAAAAATAGTTTAACTGGTGACATAACTAGAAACAAAAAAAATAAATAAAAAAATGCACATTCCTTTACAAAAATGACTACTCTAAATTATGGAGGACCACCAACCAAAACACACGTCTGGCATAGAAAACATTATTAAAGGATTACATCACAAGCAAGAAATGTGACATTTCAGTATGGGACAACTCTAATGAAATTGCATCAGCAAGAGAACGGGGTTATTCTAGCAAGAGAAGAATTAAGAAAACGAGGCTTTAAAATGTGGTTTAGTGCGCCTTTTTAAGACATTGTTCTCTTGCTAGAATAAAAGGTTTCTAATGACGAATGTGCCATATCCCAAAGAAACGCGAGTTTTACCTGAACGAGCGCTCCCGTCTCCTCATTTGGACTGAGCATGCGCGGGGTTTTTGTACGCTGCTTTTGTGTACAGACGAGCGAACATGTCTGACGGACACGATTCCAGCAGACTGTTTTAAAGCAAGACCAGGAAACAGTTGTTCGTTGGAAAACGGTCTGGCCGACGATTGTTTGCTGGAATTCTGTACGTTACTGCCTACACACGAACGAACATGTCCGCTGAAACTGGTCCGCGGACCAGTTTCAGCAGACATGTTTGGTCGTGAGTACGAGGCCTAAAGCATTGCACCAGCGATCTGCAGATTGTTGGTGCCCTGCAGACCTGTCAGTGTATCTGTGTGCTTGTACATCCCTTACAGGCAAGCAGATACACTGACTGGAAGAATAAATTAATTACCAATGGCACTGTGGTAGTTCATTGAGAACTACAAGCCTACATCCGCAAAAGATGACGGTACTTGTAGTTCATTAAATCACAGAACTTCGTGAATGAATAACTTTGTTGTGTGTGCAGAGCCCCACATGGCCACATTGAATTAAAAGGCAGCGGTTGAAGCAATTAGGAACATATTACATGTTCCACCATAAAGGCGGGTAGAACCTATAACATGCACCTAAAGGTGAACTTATCCTTTAACTTCTTCAGACCCGGGCCATAGTAAAAAGACGACCACAAGGTGGCCCTACAATGCTGGGAGGCCGTCTTTTTACAGCCTCGGGTCTTCTGGCCACTGGGGGTCACTGAGATGCTGATGCACGTGCCTGGTGGCCGCGATGTCCACCAGGTACCCGCGATCGGCAGTGACAGAGCAGGCACATGGATTCACAGAGATCCGCATCCTGTCAGGGAGAGGAGACCGATGCTGTGTCCCTTGTACATAGGGACACAGATCGGTCACCTCCCCAGTCAGTCCCCTTCCCCCACAGTAAGAATTACTCCCAGGGTACACATTTAACCCCTTCCTCGCCCCCTAGTGTTAACCCCTTCCCTGCTAGTCACATGTATACAGTAATATTTATTGCACTGTTCGCTGTATAAATGTGAATGGTCCCAAAAATGTGTCAAAAGTGTCTGTGTCCGCCATAATATCGCAGCCCTGACAAAAATCGCAGATTGCCGCCATTACTAGTAAAAAAAAAATAATAAAAAAAAAATGTCAGAATTCTATCCCCTATTTTGTAGCCGCTATAACTTTTGCGCAAACCAATCACTATACGCTTATTGTGTTTTTTTTTTGCCTCAAAATATGTAGAAGAATACGTATCGGCCTAAAACGAGAAAAAAAATGTTTTAAAAAAAATGGGATATTTATTATAGCAAAAAGTAAAAAATATTGTTTTTCAAAATTGACGCTCTTTTTTTGTTTATAGCGCAAAAAATTAAAACAGCAGAGGTGATCAAATACCACCAAAAGAAAGCTCTATTTGTGGGAAAAAAAGGACGCAAATTTTGTATGGGAGCCACGTCGCACGACTGCGCAATTTTTATTTAAAGCGTGACAGTGCCGAAAGCTGAAATTTCGCCTGGGCATGAAGGGAGTATATGTGCTCAGTAAGCAAGTGGTTAAAGTGTAACTAAAGGCAAAGGGCCAGATTCACAGTGAGAGTACGCCGGCGTATCTACTGATACACCGGCGTACTTTTAAATTTGCCACGTCGTATCTTTAGTTTGAATCCTCAAACCAAGATATGACGGCTTCTGGCTTTGATCCGACAGGCGTACGGCTTCGTACGCCTTCGGATCGTAGGTGCAATACTTTGGCGCCCGCTGGGTGGAGTTTGTGTCGTTTTCCGCGTCGGGTATGCTAATTAGCTTTTTCCGTCGATCCACAAAGGTACGCGCGGCCGTCGCATTCTCTTACGTCGTCGCTAGTTGGCTTTTCCCGGCGTATAGTTAAAGCTGCTATTTTGTGGCGTATAGATAGACTTGCCATGTTAAAGTATGGCCGTCGTTCCCGCGTCGAATTTTGATATTTTTTTTTTTGTGTAAGTCGTCCGTGAATAGGAAAGGACGTAACTCACGTCTACGTTCAAAAAATGACGGCGGTGCGACGTCATTTCGTGCAAAGCACGGCGGGAAATTTCGAAACGGAGCATGCGCATTTCAATCGGCGCGGGGACACGCTTCATTTAAATGAATCACGCCCCCTACCCGCCCAATTTAAAATACGCGCCGAGAAATACACTACGCCACCGTAACTTACGGCGCAAAATCTTCCTGGATTCGAAATTCCGCCAGGTAAGATACGGCGGCGTAGCGTATCTATGATACGCTGCACCAGGGCAATTCTTTGTGAATCTGGCCCAAAGTGTTTATTTTACTTCTGGACAGAGTGAAGTGGGATAAGAATGCCTATCAGTTTGCCACAGATGACAAAAATAAAGTGGCAGGTGTTATAACCCTTTCTAATGCCTCGTACACACGACCAGTTTTCCTGTCGGGAAAACTGCCATGACAGCTTTTGGCCGGGAAAACTGGCCATGTGGATGCTCCATGGCAGTTTTCCCGACAAGAAAACCGCCGTGAATCCCGGCAGGAAAAATTAGATCATGTTCTCTTTTTTCCTGCCGCGATTCCTGTCGGTCTTTTCCCCGGCAGTTTCTCTATGGGAAACACTGCAGTGGAGCATACACACGGCCGGGATTCCCGGCCAAAGCTCTCACCGCAGTTTTCCCGATGGGAAAACCTCTGGTGAGTACATGGGGAAAGTGACCGAGCAGGTTCTCGTTTTTTTTACCGCCGGGAATCCTGATCATGTGTAAAAAAGTAAGTTTTGCCTAAAGTTTTACCTTAACAGGGGTTAGAAAAAATGTCAATTATATAGCTACTGTATAGTTAGGCTATCAGATATAGTTAATTTGACTAACTGAATAGTTCCTGCAGTAATCTTCCTTCCTTCCTTGATTTTTTCTCTCTTTTTCCCATTCCCATTTTTTCTTTATAGTGTACTAAGAAGTTGCATTTTCTTTATCAACCATAATATTTCACCATATTTCACTTTTTTCATACTTAGTTGTCATTATATCGGCTGCTGCCATTGTTTTGCATAAACACACTGTCCAAATGTTGAATAAAAATGCTAAAATAGTTTTGACCTCAATACCCGTATACTCATATGGCTTCCCCCCAAACTTACTGAGAAGGTAGTAGTTGTCTTTGCAGCTTAAACACTGGTGTTCACTGGCTCCTGTACACCGTGAACACTTCCTATGACACGGGAGGCAGCCTTTCTGACCATCCATATATTCATGGAGGTTGCACTCTTTATATGACACACAGTGACCTTGGCCGTTTTTAACTAAATCCTCTTTACATTCGTCACAAGTCTTAAATGAATAGCAAGATTTACAAGTGCTGTCACAATCTGAAAGAAAATAAATTTACAGGGAATAAATTATTAAACACCAACATATACTATAAATTTCCGTATTATGCATACAAAGGTTCCAATCAACCATTACACAAAAAGAGTAATAAAAAAACAGACATACACTGAAATACAAGTACAATTACAACTTATCTTTTTTGTGTTGGCCATTTTAGATCAGCTTAAAGCAGTGGTTGTCAACTCCTGTCCCGGGACCCACTAACAGGCCAGGTTTGCAAGACAGCGGAAATACATCACAGGTGATACTGTAACATTTGCTGCTCAGTGATTGCAGTATTCTAGTCTGCAACTCCCCAAGGTAATACTTAAATCTGGCCGGTTAGTGGGTCCTGAGGACAGGAGTTGAGAACGACTGGCTTAAAGGGTACCTCCACCCAAAACATTTTTTTATTTTGGTTGGAGTGGGCATATTTATTGGTTGGAGTGTCAGATTTGTATTTCAGCTTATGTTGCCAATGGGGACATTTGCCCTCATTAAAATAATGAATTACGTCAATTGTGATGAAATGTGCAGGGCGGGGCATACATGCTGACATCATTGTGCACACTCGGGCTATGGCATGATTGGGTTGTACATGCGGTTTTAATGCACACTTTTATGAGTATGTTGGTTTATTGAATAAACATAGAGTTTTAAACTTTACAGCATTATGATTTGTGCAGTTTATATTTTTCCTGACTGGGGCCTGATATCCATTAATTCTTGGAGCCATTGGGAGGAATTAAAGTTTACGATGTATTCAAGACACATTATGATCCATCATATCATGAGCGGCAAGCACATCTCGCCACTTTTAATTAAGAGGTCTTAGTATCTGGTAAGCAACATATGATCCTGGTTGGTGGTGTCTCGCAGTGTCAATTTTGTTTTGAGTTTTACGTGGTGTGAGCAAGGTCACTGCACTAAAATTTTGTGTCTTTGTACTATTGAAGTTATTATTTTTGTGAGTATATGAATGTTTATATTAAGATCACAATTTGATTATGGTATTATACTATACCTGTATGCAATCTGTTCTTTTTTCCTACTGGGTTATGAGTATAATTGAGTTTCTGGAGCCATTTTAGGAAGTGGAGGGTCCTACTGTGAAAAATCGATCTTACATTACACACTACCCTTTGATGAAGGGCAAGCTCATGGGACCTCCTGTAATTAAGGGGTCTCATCTTTTGGTGGACAGCTTAGGAACTCTGGTGTTGGATACGATTGTCACTCTGAATTTGCACAGTGATATTGGAAACAAATGTACACAAGAGTAGGATTATGTTGGACTCTATTTGATGGACATTATCTGTTTTCCACACATCTTTTGTTTTTATTCACTATTAAAGTGATAGTTCTACAAAATGTGTTATATATCATGAGTAGATATATGTTTTTGCCTTTTTTGAAGGGCTGCTGTCAGGATTATACTTGGCACAATATATATTTTTTTATAAATTCTATATTTATAATGACCAAGATACTGTGCAGGTAGTACATCAAGCAAAACGGAAACACATGAGCTTACAATTCACGATATAGTTGCAGTTTAAGAAACCTGCAAGTCAGTATATAGAAACTATAATAAGGCACCAATATAGAACTTGTGTATTGCCGTTCTTCCTACCAGCTGCACCGTAGCCCTGCCACAGTTCTTTTTTTCAAGTTTAACATGCAGAGAAACCAAGAACAGACAGACAAAACTTGTTAGGGGAGGTATAAGAAATGGGAAAAGTAAAAAAAAAAGGAAAAGGGGGGGGGGGGGCAGCAAAGGTTTGTGGGGAGAGTGTGAGTCGGTTGGTGAAGGTGGAAGGACTGGGGGGTCCACCCTCCCTTCTACGGCACTCCCATCGCCATTGCCACAGTTGCACCTAGAAAGTCTTTGTACATCACCCAGGGTGTCCAAATTTGAAAGTATTTTTCAAGATTGATTTCTAAGACATTCAGTTAATTGTTTCATGAGTTAAATGTCCAAGACTACAGCTCGCCATTGCCCTATGTTGGGAGGATCAGTTGTTTTCCAGAGAGCCTGTATGCACGCTTTTGCACAGCATTCAAAAGGTGTTTCGAGAGTGAGTTTTTGTAACATATATATATTATATATATATATTTGCATATTATTTAGGAGGTAGGTGGCGGGTGAATCTGCTAGGGATGATTTGGTTAAGGTTTTGATGGAATAGTTTACTTCCAACCAGAGGGTAGTGAATCTTAAGCAGTCCCAAAGGTTTTTTAGGAGATGGCCTTCCGATTTGAGGCATCACCAGCATTGGGGGTGACACATATTTAACCGGAAACCTAATGCTTCCCTGTATTTTGGGCAAGGTTAGGATAGCTCTGTTTATTCTGGAGGGGCCAGAAGAGTATTTTGAGGAGATGGGAATATGCAGCAACCCTATGAGCCTGTCTGATAGTGTGAAGGACTGTAATTACAGAGTTCTCTAATAGTGTGTAGGAATAGTTCCAGGGACAAGTTAAAAATTGTATGGGATAAGGAACATCCCTGTCATGTACCGTTACTTATTGAAAAGGGAGTGGGAACACAATTATTAACTCTCCAGTTCGGCAGAAGTATTAGCGCTCCAATCCATGTCATTATGTTGGCCCCCGGGCCTATGTGGGCCAATGTATCAGTATTAAGGTTCCAGCTTGCTCTGTTAAAAGCTTTCTATGTGTCTGCAGATAAAAGCACAAAGGGTATGCTTTTCTCATTAACTAAATGAATGACATTTAAAATACTTTGGGTATTGTCCCGTGCCTACCTTTCTGGTACAAAACCAGATTGATTATGATGTATGAGGAGGGGAAAACGGGGCAGTAGGCGACTAGCCAGAATTCTGGTAAATATCTTGAGGTCTACATTCAGGATCGATATTCTTTTGTAACTTTGGCACAGCTGGGGGTTCCTGCCCTCTTTGGTTATACCTGTGATCATGGCCTGGAAGGTGTCTCTTGGAAGAGAGTCACCTTTCAAGTTAGAGTAGAATTTCATTCCTAGTGAGTCTTGAAAGTTTTATAGCAGGAGAGTGGGAACCCATCCGGGCCTGGGGCTTTGTCATTATTTATAGCCTTAAAGCGGGGGTTCACCCAAAAATAAATTTTGAACATTACATTCAGCCGAGTTGTCCTAATGACCCACTTCCGGGTATGTCTTCTGCGGGACTGGGCGTTCCTATCTGATTGACAGGCTTCCGACCGTCGCATACAGCACATCACGAGTTGCCGAAAAAAGCCAAACGTCGGTGCAGCTCTATACGGCGCTTGCTCACCGACGTTCGGCTTCTTTCGGCAACTCGTGACGCTCAGTATGCGACGGTCGGAAGCCTGTCAATCAGATAGGAACGCCCAGTCCCACAGAAGACATACCCGGAAGTGGCGGTGAAAATAAGGTATGTACGGGGGAAAAAAAAAAAACATTAGGACAACTCGGCTGAATGTAATGTTAAAAATTTTTTTGGGGGTAAACCTCCACTTTAAGGGCCATGTTGAATTCCGCAGAGTCGTATATAGCAACTAATAGCCATCTGGGTTTGCAACTGTGATCCAGAATGTTCAGTCTGTCATAAAGTATATACATTTTAATAATAAGACCTAAAGGCATCGGCTATAGAAGGTGATCCCTTAACTAGCATCCCTCTCTTGTGAGAAATGTAATTCCTAGATCTAATGTCTCAAAGTGCTAACAGTTTGCCTGGCTTGTTAACATATTCATAAAAAAGCATCTGCACTGAGGTAATTTTGCATTCAATCTACTAGTGAGTAGTTCATTGAGTTTGTTCCTCAGGACACCTAGTTTATTTTATTTTATTGACTTTGTATGACACCAAGCACAGAATGCATTAGGTTTTTTGAGCATAGCTTCACACTTTGTCACAAACTGACTGTAAGTAAAAAACTTTTTATAGGACTTTCTTGTTGTGTCTGTAGTCATTTCTAGGGTGTGTGCACTCTGATATTGAGGTATAGTAAAACCTTGGTTTGCGAGCATAATTCGTTCCAGAAACATACTTGTAATCCAAAGATTTTTTTTACAGGGTATAAAAGAGAAGAGAGGTGCCTCTAAGTGTAGCAATAAGTTGCTAAATGTTGTACCTTCATTAAATGTAACCATATTGCTACACTTAGGCCCCGTACTCACGACCAAACATGTCTGCTGAAACTGGTCCGCAGACCAGTTTCAGCAGACATGTTTGGCCATGTGTTGGCCCGAGCGGACCATTTTCGGGCGGATCGGACAGGTTTCCAGCGGACAACTGTTTCCTGGACTTGCTTTAAAACAGTCCGCTGGAAACCTGTCCGCCTGGACATGTACGGTCGTCTGTACAGACCTACCGTACATGTCCTGCCGCCCGCCATCCCTCGCATGCGTCGAATGACTTCGACCCATGCGTGGAAGCATTTTAAAGGCGGGTCATCGACGCGGCGACACCGCGGACACGCCCCGCGTATTGTTTACGCGCGGACCTCTGTTCGATGGTGTGTATAGCCATCGAACAGAAGTCCCCGGGCAGTCCCCGGCCAGACATGTCCGATGGAAACGGTCTGCAGACCGTTTTCATCGGACATGTCCTGCCGTGAGTACAAGGCCTTAGAGACTTCTCTCTTCTTTTTTTATACTCAGTTGTGACATGACGCTACTCAAGACATCGCTTGTATATCAAGGCAAAATGTATTAAAACATTTTGCTTGTCTTGCAAAACGCTCTCAAACCAAGTTACTCTCAAACCAAGGTTTTACTGTATTTGAGTGAGTAGTTAATTTAGAGTGTGCGGCATTTCTCTACTGTATGTCACATTTAATAGCAATACAAATGTTTTACTTCTTTACACAAGTTTACTGTAAATGCATACATCCTTGTGAGTTGTGTGCAAGGGCGGATCCAGAGTCTAGTCTCGGGAGGGGCACTGCCAGAAAATAAGGTGTTGCTTACAGAACTCAATTAGGTGTCCGATGTGTCCGCTGCAATGTTGCAGTACCGCTAAAAAATCAATGATCGCCGCCATTACTAGTAAAAAATATTTAAATATAAATGCCATAAATCTATCCCATAGTTTGTAGACGATTGTCAGGGACTGCAGACATGGTACAAGAGATGGTCAGAGACTGCAGACGTGGTACAAGAGATGGTCAGAGACTGCAGACATGGTACAAGAGATGGTCAGAGACTGCAGACGTGGTACAGGAGATGGTCAGAGACTGCAGACGTGGTACAAGGGATGGTCAGAGACTGCAGACGTGGTACAAGAGATGGTCAGAGACTGCAGGCATGGTACAAGGGATGGTCAGAGACTGCAGACATGGTATAAGAGATGGTCAGAGACTGCAGGCATGGTACAAGAGATGGTCAGAGACTGCAGACATGGTACAGGAGATGGTCAGAGACTGCAGACGTGGTACAAGGGATGGTCAGAGACTGCAGACGTGGTACAAGGGATGGTCAAAGACTGCAGACGTGGTACAAGAAATGGTCAGAGACTGCAGACGTGGTACAGGAGATGGTCAGAGACTGTAGACGTGGTACAAGGGATGGTCAGAGACTGCAGATGTGGTACAAGAGATGGTCAGAGACTGCAGACGTGGTACAAGAGATGGTCATAGACTGCAGACGTGGTACAGGAGATGGTCAGAGACTGCAGACGTGGTACAGGAGATGGTCAGAGACTGCAGACGTGGTACAGGAGATGGTCAGAGACTGCAGACGTGGTACAAGGGATGGTCAGAGACTGCAGACGTGGTATAAGAGATGGTCAGAGACTGCAGGCATGGTACAAGGGATGGTCAGAGACTGCAGACATGGTATAAAAGATGGTCAGAGACTGCAGGCATGGTACAAGGGATGGTCAGAGACTGCAGACGTGGTATAAGAGATGGTCAGAGACTGCAGGCATGGTACAAGGGATGGTCAGAGACTGCAGACGTGGTATAAGAGATGGTCAGAGACTGCAGGCATGGTACAAGGGATGGTCAGAGACTGAACACATGGTACAAGAGATCAATGCAGCCTCATCAGTGCCCACCATTGCAGCCTCACTGTGCATATGAATGCAGCCCCACCTTTGTGTATAAATTCAGTCCCACTTTTGTATATTAATGCAGTCCCACTTTTGTATATCAATGCAGACCCACTTTTGTATATCAATGCAGACCCACTTTTGTATATCAATGCAGACCCACTTTTGTATATCAATGCAGACCCACTTTTGTATATCAATGCAGCCCCACTTTTGTATATAAATGCAGCCCCACTTTTGTATATAAATGCAGCCCCACTTTTGTCTATGAATGCAGCCCCACTTTTGTATATGAATGCAGTCCCACTTTTGTATATGAATGCAGTCCCACTTTTGTATATACATGCAGTCCCACTTCTGTATATGAATGCAGCCCCACTTTTGTCTATTAATGCAGCCACACTGTGCATGGCACTCACCATGGCATTGCCTCGATCACACACAGCAGGTATCTCCTCTCCCGACGTGTGTCATGGAACAAACAGGAGCTGTAGGTCTGTGTTCGGCTCTAGCAAAGTCCCACCCTAGACGGGCTTGTGTGATAGACAAAACACTGATTCAATCAGTGTTCCATCTCCATCTACTATCACACGAGCAGGTCTAGCACAGGCAGCACAGCCGAACACAGATCCAGCTCTCACACACAGTCAGAGATGCCCGGTGTCATACACGCAGGAGAGAGGGGAGTGCTGCAGTCAGCTACAGCTCAAAGCAGCCTACCAGCCCTGGTGATGAGAGAGAGTTAGAGACTCGGCAGCGGGAGCTGCAGGCACCGCAAAGCAGTTTAAAAAAAAATAGTAAAAAATAAAAAAAAATAAAAAATATATATATATTTTTTTTTAAAGCCAATGTGACATGATTGCCTCGGGGGGGGGGGGGGGGGGGGGGCAATTTCCCTGTTGCCCCCCCCTGGATCCGCCGTTGGTTGTGTGAGAAACAAGTGTGACATACCAACTTTAAAAGCAAAAGAAAATTACTGTACCTTGACAAAATTTGTCCCCAGACATGTAAAAAGTTCCTTGTGGACATCTCCCAAAGCATTCTCCCTTATACAGGAAAAAGCTGGAACTGGCGCACTTCTCACAATCATCTGGGTCAGGTCCATTGCATTTTGCACATATGCCATCACAAGGAAAACATCTACCGTCTTCCCCATAATACCCATCAGGGCAAGAGCTCACACATTTGTCCTTATATAGAAAGTAATCTGGTATGCATTCTGAAAGAGGACAAATAAAGTAAAGACCTGGATATATAGCTATAATTATCACCTTTATGAGTTATGGGAAATAAATGCATATACTATATTTAATATTTTCTAATTGTTTTTAAAATGGAATGAATAAATGTGAATATACTGTATGCAGTAGAACTGTGTACATTTGTTAAATTGAAAGTATTTACCACATTTTTAATACAACGATACACTTTTTATTGGTTTTGTTTGGAAATTTTGAACTTCAGTATTACATTACAGGTATGTATACACAATATTGCTAAAATGTTAGAAACTAGGGTTGTCCCGATACCGATACCGAGTATTTGCGGGAGTACTTGTACTCCCGCAAATGCCCCCGATGCCTAAATAGAATACTTAGCATATATGGGGGACATGGCTGCATATATGGGGGGGACATGGCTGCAGATATGGGGGACAAGGCTGCATATATGGGGGATATGGGGGACATGGCTGCATATATGGGGGATATGGGGGACATGGCTGCATATATGGGGGGACATGGCTGCATATGTGGGGGGACATGGCTGCATATGTGGGGGACATGGCTGCATATGTGGGGGGACATGGCTGCATATGTGGGGGGACATGGCTGCATATGTGGGGGGACAGAGCTGCATATGTGGGGGGACATGGCTGCATATGTGTGGGGACATGGCTGCATTTGTGGGAGGACATGGCTGCATTTGGGGACACATTTAAAAAAAAGTATCGGTATTCGGTATCGGCGAGTACTTGAAAAAAAGTATCGGTACTTGTACTCGGTCCTAAAAAAGTGGTATCGGGACAACCCTATTAGAAACTGATAAAGATTTTCTGTGAAGGTTTTTATTTGAGGACAATGAGGTGGACATTTTGGACAGGGAGGACAACTGGTTCTCAAAAGGTATAAAAGGGACCATCTATGTTAAAATGAAACAACTATCTTCAAACAGAGATGGAAGCCTTCAAAACCACCAGTCATCCAAGCATAGCACTCACATATATTATGTAACCAAAATATGAGTTTTAACATCTCTACCATAGCCATTTAACACCAATTTTCATCTTCAGCCATCTAATGAGTTTATACCTCAGACTTTGGGGCACAGTGGTGTTTGAATGATGAAAATACAAGAAAGTGGTTTCAAATCATTTTACATCTCCTGTTACATTCTTGAACAACCAACATTTGTCCTGACACATTACATGATACCACGCTGATGGGACAAGGTGAGTGAGTAAGCTCAGTGTGGCTATAATGCCCTGTACACACGATCGGTTCATCCGATGAAAGCGCTCTGATGGATTTTTACATCAGATATCCGATGAAGCTGACTTTCATCAGTCTTGCCTACACACTATCATTTAAAAAAACGATCGTGTCAAAACGCGGTGACGTAAAACACAACGACGTGCTGAGAAAAATGAAGTTCAATGCTTCCGAGCATGCGTCAACTTGATTCTGAGCATGCGTTGATTTTTAACCGATGGATTTCCCAACAGACGATCGTTTTTTTCTATAGTTTTTTTAACCATCAGATAATTTTAAAACAGGTTCTAAGTTTTTTCACCGATGGGAAAAAAAATGATGGGGCCCACACACACGATCGGTTCGTCTAATGAAAACGGTCCATCAGACCGTTTTCATCAGACGAACCGATCGTGTGTACGCGGCATAAATGTCAGGGTATATTCCTGTCAGGGTATATTAGAACTGAGGAATCTGCTTGGATGAGTGGTAGACTCCGTTACCATTACTAAACAAGTCCAGCAGAATGTGACTAAAGCTGGCTATACAATAGTAGAATTTTGTTGCAAATTTTTTTGCTTTAAGAATGTTTGTTTGATTTTCTAATTGTTATTGGGGTCAAAGCGGCGTTCATTTTCTACCACAGTGGCAAGAAAATTTGAAGCATCTGGATGGAATTTTTTAATCAAATTTTATCGAATTTCTAATAGCGCATAAGGTTTTAGCTTGGTAAAGTCCATTCATTCCAAAATCGCATGTTAAAAAGCAAATACAATTTTTAACTACTTTCAAATGAACTAATACCAGTTATCCCATGTCTGAATAGATGCTAGTAGTGCAAAAGTGATAAACAGTACCTGTACAGGTTTCTTCATCAACACAAGACAGGCAGCTGGAAGGACAGTGTCGGCAGACACCATTAACATTTACAAACTTGGAAGAACAGTCACTTTGACATGTAGCTAGCTCCAAAACTTTAGGTGCATGGCATGACAGGCAATAGTCTGCTTGTTTATCACAGGTGTTGCAGCCCTTGCTGCATTCGGTGCAGCCTCCTCCGAAGCTAAAGAAGCCTCTGCGAACAAAGGTAAAAAAAAAAAAGTCTGTTAATATAAATCTTCATTAAAGAACAAATCACAACATAAACACCTAAAACAGTTTATAAAAGTAGCAGTTACTATATTTACAGTGAATGTTTTATATGGTATATTTGCTATAGGATGCCAGGGATGGGTTCTGGACAGGAGTATATATTTCCCTATGAGTAAGCTCCGGTGGGCGGAGTTAAACATGTTGGGGGTGTGGCTTGGCAAGGTCCAGGCTGAGACTGCTATTCACTATCACACAGCAGGCTTTGACTTAATGTGTGGCTCCCGGGACACCCATCACTCTCTACCATTGCCTGAAGCATAGACAAGCTCCCTTCCTGGCCAGCACTCACAGCAGTGGGCACAAAACTTCATTCCCATACAGCTTGAGTGGCTCACACACATCTTGGTTTGCAGTATATATTGCCCCACTATTTGTGTTGTGATTCCTTAAGGAGACATTTTTAGTAGTCAGGGGTTCTCACCTATGCGGGGTGAGGGGTTCTAGGATAGTCTGGTTGAACAAGAGAGGACTGATTTCAGGATTCTCTGGATTGGCAAGTCTTCATTTGGGACTAATGCTGCGTACATACGATCATTTTTCGGCATGAAAAAAACAACATTTTTAAAAAATTTCATTCAAAATGATGGTGTGTGGGCTTCACATCATTTTCGGGTTCTGAAAAACGACAAAAATTTTTTCCGAACATGCTACATTTTTTAACGACGTTTTAAATGGTCGTTTTTCGGGTTGTAAAAAATGATCGTGTGTGGGCTAAAACGACGTTAAAAACCTGCGCATGCTCAGAAGCAAGTTATGAGTAAGCACATTCATCATGCTGTAACAGACAGAAAAGCGCGAATCGTCTTTTTCTAACAGGAAATCAGCTAAAGCATCCCCAAGGGTGGCGTCATCCGCATGGAACTTCCCCTTTATAGTGCCGTCGTACGTGTTGTACGTCACCGCGCTTTGCTAGAGCATTTTTTTCAAAACGATGGTGTGTGAGCTACGTCGTTTTAATGATGAAGTTAGAAAAAAACAACGGGCTAGATTCAGATAGATCAGCGGATCTTTAGATCCGCGTGATCTATGTGATTTAAGATCCGCTGCCGCAAGTTTGAGAGGCAAGTGGCTAATTCACTAAACACTTACCTCCAAACTTGCGGCAGCGGATCGTAAATACCCTGGCGGAATTCAAATTCCGCGGCTAGGGGGAGTATACTATTAAAATCAGGCGCGTTCCCACGCCGATTTAAATGCGCATGCGCCGTCCGCGAATTTTCCCGGCGTGCATTGCTCCCAATGACGTCGCTAGGACGTCAGTGGTTTCGACGCTTACGTAAATGACGTCCATCCGTATTCGAGAACAACTTACGCAAACGACGTAAAAAAAACAAAAATTGACGCGGGAACGACGGCTATACTTAACATTGGCTGCGCCTCATAGAAGCAGGGGTAAGTATACGCCGGGAAAACTGCTACGGAAACGTCGTAACAACACTACGTCGGGTCCGTGTACGTTCGTGAATTGCCATATCTCGCTGATTTACATATTTCTCAGTGTAAATCAGCGAGAACGCCCCCCGCGGCCATTTTTAAATTGCAGTTAAGATCCGACGGTGTAACACAGTTACACCTGTCGGATCTTAGGCATATCTATGCGTAACTGATTCTATGAATCAGGCGCATAGATACGACCAGCCTAAGTCAGAGATACGACGGCGTATCAGGAGATACACCATCGTATCTCTCTGTGAATCTAGCCCACAGTTTTTTCTACATGCCGAAAAACTACGCTTTTTTTCATGCTGAAACATGATCGTGTGTACGCGGCATTAGAATTCAGCGTCTCGGAGAGGATTTGGGTGGGAATGAGCTGCAAAACCATGATTACAAGGATCTTGGTCCCAAAAGGGTTACCAATCTGCATGAGAGTCCAGAGAAGGAACCGGAAACAACCAGCCATGTCTGTGATGTACAGTGGAGTGGTTCGCAGCTATGAGCAAGTTTGAACTGTCTTTGCTAACCTCCTGCAGCATTTGAAGCATCCTGAAATGGAAGGAAACACTAAACCCTGGTATGGGACTGGTATATTGGTGGTGAGCCATAGTATTGGTTTTCATGATGCCAGAATTATAGACTGTTTATGTTTACTTTAGCTGAAGGAAGTTGTTTGTTTGCTTGATTTTTTAAAAACAATAAAGAGCTGATGCTCTTCATAGTACAATATACACTAATTTTTTGCCTTACATCTCTAATTTAAACTAAATGGGTTGTTTTACAAGGTCCACATATACTTTAAGGAATATCAAGCCACCCCTTGCAGTGTCATTTAATTCCTTAGCAGTCCTATCTCACTTTACAGCCTATGTTAGTCCCTGCTCCAGAAATATCCCTAAAAGTCACACAAACACAAGGCCAGTTTAGATGGAAACAAAGGGCCAGATCCACAGACGAAGTACACCGGCGTACTTTCAAAATTCCTGCGTCGTATCGTTGTTTTGAATCCTCAAAACAAGATACAACGGCTTCTGGGTTAGATCCGACAGGTGTACGTCTTCGTACGCCTTCGGATCTAAGATGCAATACTTCGGCGTCCGCTGGGTGGCGTTCACGTTGTTTTCCGCGTCGGGTATGCAAATTAGCGATTTACGACGATCCACGAACGTACACGCGGCCGTCGCATTTTCTAACGTCGTCTGTACTCGGCTTTTTCCGGCGTATAGTTAAAGCTGGTATTTTGCGGCGTATAGATAGACTTGCCATGTTAAGTATGGCCGTCTTTCCCGCGTCGAAATTTGAATTTTTTTTTTTGCGTAAGTCGTTTGTGAATAGGGATGGACGTAACTCACGTCTAAGTTCAAAAAATGACGTAATTGCAACGTCATTTAGCGCAATGCACGGCGGGAAATTTAGGAACGATGCATGCGCATTTCATTCGGCGCGGGGACGCGCTTCATTTAAATGAAACCCGCCCCCAACCCGCCCAATTTGAAATACGCCGCCAGAAATACACTACGCTGCCGTAACTTGCGGCGCGAACTCGCTGAGGATTTGAAAATGCGCCAGGTAAGGTACGGCGGCGTAGTGTATCTCTGAAACGCTGCGCCAATGTATTTCTTTCTGGATCTGCCCCTAAATAGTCAGCCAATGTATTTGGATTGTGGAAGAAAAATGCAGCACCCTAAAAAATCAACAAAAACACCATGAAGTTAGTGCCTTTTGTGGGAATTAAACTTAAGGCCCCAGTCAAAAGTGCCAACCAACCACTAAGCCAATCTGTTGCTTGTTTGAATAATTAATAATATAGATGATAACAAACACTGTTCAATTTAAAGTAGGTCTAAAGGTTATGGTAATGTTAATTTACTTAATTTATTAACATGGTGTGTAGACAGCATTATTTATACAAGATAGCAAATAACTTCGGATACTCTAGCACAGTGATGGCGAACCTTTTTGAGCCCGAGTGCCCAAACCGCGACGCAAAACCAACGTATTTCTTTCAAAGTGCCAACACAGAATTAAACCCACCAGCGGCTCTGTACAGAGGATGGGACTGATCATCCTTCTATGAATGAGCCCTAAGAGGTAAAAAACGTAAGATTCTGCCAGATTCGCTCAGAATGCAGGGTTCAGGAATGCATTGTGCTTAGAATGCACTGTGCAACATACACTGACCTACCTTACACATGCACTGACCTACCTAATGAGGCACAATGTTTCCCAATGACACCAATAATGAGGCACAATGACACCAATGAGGGGGGTAAAATGTTTCCCAATTACACGAATAATGAGGCCAAATAACAGCAATGATGGGGCACAAGGTTTCCAAATGAGGCACAATGACACCAATGAGGGGGGTAAAATGTTTCCCAATGACACTAAGAATGAGGCCAAATAACAGCAATGATGGGGCACACGGTTTCCAAATGAGGCACAATGACACCAATGAGGGGGGTAAAATGTTTCCCAATGACACTAAGAATGAGGCCAAATAACAGCAATGATGGGGCACAAGGTTTCCAAATGAGGCACAATGACACCAATGAGGGGGGTAAAATGTTTCCCAATGACACTAAGAATGAGGCCAAATAACAGCAATGATGGGGCACAAGGTTTCCAAATGAGGCACAATGACACCAATGAGGGGGGTAAAATGTTTCCCAATGACACTAAGAATGAGGCCAAATAACAGCAATGATGGGGCACACGGTTTCCAAATGAGGCACAATGACACCAATGAGGGGGGTAAAATGTTTCCCAATGACACTAAGAATGAGGCCAAATAACAGCAATGATGGGGCACAAGGTTTCCAAATGAGGCACAATGACACCAATGAGGGGGGTAAAATGTTTCCCAATGACACTAAGAATGAGGCCAAATAACAGCAATGATGGGGCACACGGTTTCCAAATGAGGCACAATGACACCAATGAGGGGGTAAAATGTTTCCCAATGACACTAAGAATGAGGCCAAATAACAGCAATGATGGGGCATATGGTTTCCAAATGAGGCACAATGACACCAATGAGGGGGGTAAAATGTTTCCCAATTACACTAATAATGAGGCCAAATAACAGCAATGATGGGGCACAAGGTTTCCAAATGACACCTATAATAAGGCACAATGTCCCAATGACACTAAGAATGAGGCCAAATAACAGCAATGATGGGGCACAAGGTTTCCAAATGAGGCACAATGACACCAATGAGGGGGGTAAAATGTTTCCCAATTACACTAATAATGAGGCCAAATAACAGCAATGATGGGGCACAAGGTTTCCAAATGACACCTATAATAAGGCACAATGTCCCAATGACACTAAGAATGAGGCCAAATAACAGCAATGATGGGGCACACGGTTTCCAAATGAGGCACAATGACACCAATGAGGGGGTAAAATGTTTCCCAATGACACTAAGAATGAGGCCAAATAACAGCAATGATGGGGCATATGGTTTCCAAATGAGGCACAATGACACCAATGAGGGGGGTAAAATGTTTCCCAATGACACTAAGAATGAGGCCAAATAACAGCAATGATGGGGCACACGGTTTCCAAATGAGGCACAATGACACCAATGAGGGGGTAAAATGTTTCCCAATGACACTAAGAATGAGGCCAAATAACAGCAATGATGGGGCATATGGTTTCCAAATGAGGCACAATGACACCAATGAGGGGGGTAAAATGTTTCCCAATTACACTAATAATGAGGCCAAATAACAGCAATGATGGGGCACAAGGTTTCCAAATGACACCTATAATAAGGCACAATGTCCCAATGACACTAAGAATGAGGCCAAATAACAGCAATGATGGGGCACAAGGTTTCCAAATGAGGCACAATGACACCAATGAGGGGGGTAAAATGTTTCCCAATTACACTAATAATGAGGCCAAATAACAGCAATGATGGGGCACAAGGTTTCCAAATGACACCTATAATAAGGCACAATGTCCCAATGACACTAAGAATGAGGCCAAATAACAGCAATGATGGGGCACACGGTTTCCAAATGAGGCACAATGACACCAATGAGGGGGTAAAATGTTTCCCAATGACACTAAGAATGAGGCCAAATAACAGCAATGATGGGGCATATGGTTTCCAAATGAGGCACAATGACACCAATGAGGGGGGTAAAATGTTTCCCAATTACACTAATAATGAGGCCAAATAACAGCAATGATGGGGCACAAGGTTTCCAAATGACACCTATAATAAGGCACAATGTCCCAATGACACTAAGAATGAGGCCAAATAACAGCAATGATGGGGCACAAGGTTTCCAAATGAGGCACAATGACACCAATGAGGGGGGTAAAATGTTTCCCAATTACACTAATAATGAGGCCCAATGATGGGGTACAAGGTTTCCCAATGATACCAATAATGAGGCCCAATGACACCAATGATGGGGTACAAGGATTCACAATGATACCAATAATAACGGGGCACAATTCCCAGGGCTGCTGTTTAAAAATGTATATATATATATATTTTTTCCAATGAAGAAAAACGATAATTTCACCCAACAAAGTGTATGACAAGCAAGTGTATTGGCAAAGAGAAAATCTGCAAAGGCACTTTCTGGAGAGATTCCCAGGAAATCTTTTATTTTGGGGGTTAATCTGGATCCTAGACACAGGGCCAGGATGAAGGAGGTGAAACCAGACAGGAAGGAGTTGAAGTTGAAGGGGAAGGTACCTCCAGCAGTTGGTATGGTTAGCATGGCTCCGGTCAGCAGGATGTACATTAGGAGCTTAAACCTCGGCCTCTAAGAAGCAGGACTCCACAAACAGAACTGATCTACACATGATGTCCACATCTCACCTGTCTCCAGTGTCTGTGTCTCCCAATCCGACAGCGCGTTCCCGCCCGCACATCACCCCTGATTCCAGCCGCATGGGAGCCATGTTCTCTGTCACACCCACCCCAGACACATCACCGCTGGCCCCAGAGACTTGTGGGAGCCGGGTCTTATCATTCACGCCCACCTCAGACACGTCATTGCTTGCCCTAGAGACCTGTGGGATGTGTAGTTTGATGGGGGCCGAATCAGTTTCTATTGTCCGAGGATTTTTTACAACACCGGTCGGTGTTTGCTTTTCTCCTGGCGTGCCCACAGAGAGGGCTTGACGTGCCAGGTGTGGCACGCGTGCCACGCGTTCGCCATCACTGCTCTAGCATTTTATGCAGGGTATAATGGTGATCAGAGTATCTGTCTTAATCTTCCAGTGTCTCTAGCTGTATTTAAATGAATTGCACATGGTACATGTTGTGACATTTCAGGACTGTGTATGCTGGGGTTCTTTAACCACTTGCCAACCAGCCGCCGTCGTTATACGGCGACAGTTCGGCACGTTCCCATAAATCGCTGTAGGCATACGGCGGTCCCTTTAAGGAGCTGTAGCAGGCGTGCATGTGTGCCCGCTGCATGGCGATGTCCGCCAGCCACCCGCGATCATGACAGATCCCCGTTTTGACAGGTAAGTTAGAGAGAGATCTGCTGAAGCTAGTGATCAAGATCATCGCACTCTCTCCTCCTCCAGTCAGCCTAGCCCCCATACAGTTAGGCCTTGTACACACGATCAGTCTAAACCGATGAAAACGGACTGAAGGACTGTTTCATTGGTCCAAACCGACCGCGTGTGGGCCCCATCGGTCAGTTATCCTTCGGTCCAAAAAAATAGAACTTGCTTTAAAATTGAACCGATGGACGCCTAACCGATAGGTCAAAACCGACGGTTAGTATGCAAAAGCATTGGTTAAAAACCCGCGCATGATCAGAATCAAGTCGACGCATGCTTGGAAGCATTGAACTTCTTTTTTCTCAGCACGTCGTTGTGTTTTACGTCACCACGTTGGACTCGATCGGTTTTTTAACTGATGGTGTGTAGGCACATCAGACCATCAGTCAGCTTCATCGGTTAACCGATGAAACAGTCCTTCAGTCCGTTCTCATCAGATGGACTGATTGTGTGTACAGGGCTTTAGAATCACCTCCCAGGAAACACACTTAACCCCTTAATTGGCCCCTAGTGTTAGCCCATTCCCTGGCGGTGACGTTTATACAGTGGCTATATTTAGCTCTGATCTCTGTATAAATGTCAATGGTCCCAAAAAAGTGTCAAAAGTGTCCGATCTGGCCACCGCAATGTCGCAGTCCCGCAAAAAATTGATGATCACTGCCATTACTAGTAAAAAATAAAATAATGAAAATGCCATAAATCTATCCCCTATTTTGTAGACGCTTTTGGGGCAGATCCACGAAGAAATAACGCCGGCGTATCTATTGATATGCCGCGTAATTTCAAATTTTGCGCGTTGTATCTTTGTTTTGTGTCCTCAAAACAAGATACGACAGCATCTCGGCTAGATCCGACAGGCGTACGTATGTTTCAGCGGCCGCTAGGTGGCGTTTCCGTCGAATTCCGCGTCGAGTATGCAAATGAGCTATTTACGGCCATCCACGAACGTACGACCGGCCGGCGCATTTTTTTACGTTGTTTGTGTTCGGAATTTTCCGGCGTATAGTCAAAGCTGCTGTTATGAGGCGCACTCAATGTTAAGTATGGCCGTTCCCGCGTAAAATTTAGAATTTTTTATGTCGTTTGCGTAAGTCGTTTGCGAATAGGGATTTGCGTAGAATGACGTCACCGAAGTGAGCATTGGCTTGTTCCGGGTTAATTTCGAGCATGCGCACTGGGATACCCCCACGGACGGCGCATGCGCAGTTGTTTACGTCGGGTCACGACGTATTAACATAAAACACGCTCCCATCACAGATATTTGAATGGCGCGCCATTACGCCGCCAAAGATACACTACACCGCCGTAACTTACGGCGCAAATTCTTTCAGGATTAAAAAAACAAGCACAAAGTTACGGCGGCATAGTGTATCTTAGATACGCTGCGCCCGGCGCAAAGGTACGTGGATCTGCCCCTTTAACTTTTGCGCAAACCAATCAATATACACTTATTGCAATTTTTTTTAACAAAATATGTAGAAGAATACATATTGGCCTAAAATGATGAAGGCATTTGTTTTTGTTTTTTTAAATTTGGGATATTTATTATAGCAAAAAGTTAAAAATTATTTAGAGGTGATTAAATCCCACCAAAAGAAAGTTCTATTTGTGGGAAAAAAGGACATCATTTTTTGTTTGGGTACAGCGTCACACGACCGCGCAATTATCAGTTAAAGCGACACAGTGCCGTTTGTCAAAATTTGGCCCGGTCACTAAAGGGGTAAAACCTTGTGGTTCTTAAGTGGTTAAATATCATTTTTGATTTGCTGCTTTCATTGACACTGTGCACAGGTGACACCAAGTTGAACCCTACTGAAAACCCCCTATGCATTACTCCTGCGTATTTGCTTTGGGGCCTTAGTATGAGGAAACATTCTATAACATGATGTGCCAAGCTTGTCTCTAATGATGGATTGATTTTTAATGCCAGTAAATGAACAAGGAATCTGTTTTGTATCCCTCACTTTTGATATTGGCATATGTGTCATGTAGCTGAAAATCGTATTCGTTCTCAAAACAGTTATCTAGAGAATGGGCGTAGAAAATATACATTTCAATCATATACGTCATTCCGCAGGTGGTCAGTATAATGGACTATGTCATGAAGTGTTTTCTTACTCAGGGCAGCTCTTATAACATCTCCCAGCATGCAGAATGTCATGTGAGCACTTCAGGCATTCATTGTTTTCTGCACACATCTCACAGCCTTCTGAACATCTTTCACATCGTCTGTCCTTTGTATTACTAAAGGTCCCCCGCGGACATGATTTAATGCAGCTCTCATCATGAAGAAATGTCCCTGCAAGTGAAACAAATACATTAGAATATTTATGAAAAGAACTTTCCCTGACTCATTTTAAAACAGTCCTTTTTCTACATTTTTATTTTTTTGAATCCTGATTTATAAAAACAAACATTTGTGCAAGCATATTTATACATACAGTACATGCAATGTGTGTCATTAAAGCGGATCTTCCCCCTCATAGTCAAGTTCCCTCCTTTCCACCCTTCCTCACCTCCTTTATACGTGGAGTGCACTATTTAAAAAATAATTTGTCTTTATTTGAAAAATAAATAAATGTTTTCCTTACAATCACGTATACAACCATAAAACATACATGAAACCTATATATTTGGGTTATGAGAGGCGATTCTCCCAGTCTCCCCCTTATTTTCCCGCTTTAATAAAACAATAACAATGTATATTCTACCCCTTTTTTCCCTCTCCCCAACTAGAGGGTTTTAAAGGAGGATAAAATAAAAAAAAGGAGTGGTGAAGTATATTTTCCTCCTCCCCCTTTCCTCTTACCCTTCCCCCTCCACGAGGTCTATGTAGCGAAGAGAAAACCAAATCGTATCCCCTTTCCCTCATCCTCCTCCCCCTCCCCCGTTTTCCCTTTCCCCTACTGTATTAGTGTTGTATGTGTTTTCTAATATTTTAACTGTATATTTATATTGTGACAGTAAAAACATGGGGAATGTTACAAAGCCTTAAATTATTCCCTTCAACTATTGTGTTAAAAAAAAGGGGGGGAGCAGGAATACTCTGTTAGTATTTTGTGTATTTCTTCCTCTCTCTCTTTCCCCTCCCCCCTATACTTTATTTACTTTTTTATTTTATTTACTGAACAAAGAATTTCAGTCCCCCCCCCCCCCCTGCAATTTGCCTATGCGAATGACATGCACTATCCCCCCCTTTGCCTTTTAGGATATGCACGTCAAGAGGCATAGAGCTCCATTGAGGAGGGGGTGGGCCAAGCGGCGGCTTAACCTAATAGAGCTGACGGGCCTTATGATGACATCATATAAGAAGATGGTGAGCAGAACAGAGTGGGCAGAATTCTAAAGCCCTGTACACATGATCGGTTTGTCAGATGAAAACAGACTGTTTTCATCGGACAAACCGATCGTGTGTGGGCCCCATCGGTTTGTTTTCCATGCGTGAAAAAAATAGAACATGTTTTAAATGTTTCCTATGGATAAAAAAACAATAGAAAAAAACGATCGTCTGTGTGGAAGTCCATCGGTCAAAAATCCATGCATGCTCAAAATCAAGTCGATGCATGCTCGGAAGCATTGAACTTCATTTTTCTCAGCACGTCGTAATGTTTTATGTCACGCGTTTTGGCACGGTCGGATTTTTGACTGATGGTGTGTAGGCAAAACTGATGAAAGTCAGCTTCATCGGATATCCGACGAAAAAATCAATCAGATTAGATTCCATCAGATATCCGATCGTGTGTACAGGGCTTAAGAGGATTCTGCAGGACACCGCTGGATCCATTGGGCGTGCGAGTGTCTGAAATGTTCACAACCAGCATTAAGGTAGGCAGGGTTTGGGGAAAAAAATGGGGAGCAGAGTCTGGAGATTCAATTTAATAGCCCTTTCGTAAGAAGAAGCATTATAAGTTTATAAATCATTGAAACTTTGGGAAAATGAAAGTTTCCAGGCTCTCTATGTGGTGGGAAACGAATGAGTTTTTATTTGACTTCTAATGAATATATACGAGATAATAATAATAATTTTCTTATTTAGACATTATTAGTAAAAAGAAGCACAAGTATGGACTTACCTGGATGACACGATGTGCAAGCATAAGCAGATATATTGCAGGTCTTACAAATCTCATCACATGGAGAGAACACAACTGCAGCTTCTGTTATAAAAGAAATTCATTTTATAACATCTTATATGTCAGGTGGTATTATTTTTACAACGCAGATTCTTTCTTACCCACAAAATATTTAAAAATATACAGTCTTTTTTTTTGTATTTCATTTGAAGGGATAGTAGACTTGTAATATTATTATTATAATACAGGATTTATATAGCGGATTTATTTATACAGGATTTATATAACAGTTTGCGCAGTGCGTTACAACATGAGGGCAGACAGTACAGGTACAATACACTTCAATACAGGAGGAATCAGAGGACCTTGGATTGGAATAAATGCTTATAGAGCGCCGAATGCGAGTTGTGAAACTTGCGTCTAAGCGCTTACAAACAAGCTGGGGGTATCCAGTTTCCAGGAGCAAAAAGAAGAAACTAGGACATCTAAGTAAAAGAGGGAACAAGCAAGATATAAACAGAAATATAAAAGGAAGGGAGGGGAGGGGGGCAGGACACAAAAAGCCTAAGCCTATCCCTACTCCCTGACCATGGGCCGCAGCCTGGGATTAAGGCAGCGTCCTGCTAAGAGCTCGTTAGAGCTTACAATCTAGGAGATATGCTATACTATTAGAAAATGGTGCCACTGTCTCTTTAAGTGCAACATAAAAACGTGCCAAAACAAAAGTGCTAATACAAAGTAAAAACAATAAACTGCGCTAATCCACACTTAAACTATAATATCAAAGGCTGCAGCAAACGTGCGATACACAACATAGCAAAGGAAAAAACAAACAAAGCTGCGCCACATTAATCACAATTATTAAGAAAATAACCCCTATAACTATAATTAAAGGAGTAATAACAGTTGAAATCAGAATAAGCCGGTCGGCAAATACAAGGAGCCCTTCCTCCTTAGCGTGGTGACGTCACTGCGCGTCCTCCCAGACGCGTTTCGTCATCAATTATGAAACGCTCAGTTGGCTTGCCCTCTGGTAAGCAGCCTCATTTATTGGTGGAGGGATCACTTCAGTCAAATTTTACCTGTCACCATGGTGGTGTGGCTTATCATGGAATACCTGCATGAGTGTTCTAATTAAAGGATCCATACTGACTGTTTCGATGCTGATAATATCCATTTATGGACTGACCAATTTACCTCAACTGTTATTACTCATTTAATTATAATTATAGGGGTTATTTTCTTAATAATTGTGATTAATGTGGCGCAGCTTTGTTTGTTTTTTCCTTTTTTTAAAGTGCTAATATGCCAATTATTCATAATCGCATTAATCCATCCAATAAAATATAAAAGTGTTCAGTGTGCAAATTCGGTTAATTCAATTGATTGTTGTAATATGCCATGGCCTGGTAAAAGTCATTAAGAAGCAAAACTTCAGCCCAAATGTTTTGCATACAGTGGATTAAACATCTGTCGAGATTTATTTTAGCCTTTATCCTCAATAGGGAGATTTGCCCTGACTTCTTGTCTAGCCCTCCACCAATATGTGTTATCCATACTCCTGTTTCCCTTTTTAAATTGTATAATTAATTTAAGAAAGTAAGTAATCAAGGCCAAAGCATTATTTTTGTTTTGTAATGAGTGCGGGAAGCGTTAGAACCCTTGTCATTTTTTTGCTGTCTTTTTCTTATGAGACTGTTACCACTGGAAAAGAAAGTGAGTGGGAAAATGGTTCAGTAGAACAATGAAACATTCGAATAGGGAGGAAATATTCCAATGTTTAAGAGAGAAATTTCCCTGGACTCGGGCAGATTTATTTTCCTTTTGTGATTTTTTTTTAGGACAGAAGGTAAAGGGAAATCTCCTGATTTGGACAAAAGCAGCAAAAAATACATATATGAGGTATATGTTACTAACTGCAAGGGTGTGATACAATACAATAGTGGTAGTATTAGCATTTTATATTGGACACATAGGGTGGAGTTGGGTTTATTTAATTTATAAGAGGTATATGAGTTGCAGTTAGGAAAAGCAAAAAATGCACGATGCACAGTAGTTCCCTGCAGATTTTTTACAAAGCAAAAGTCCAATAGTCTAAAGAATAGGAATACTTCTTACAGTGGTGAATTCCAAAATATTGAAAACCTGTCATGAAAAAATGTAGCAGTCATTGCTGACTTCTCCTTCCGAAAATGCTAGGTGCTCGGCTGTTATATTGATGCTTCAGTTTTAGTAGCTTTGAGTCTACGTGTCCTGGTGTTGTCAGCAATGGCAGCTGACATACTTATCTTATGACAGGTGTCCTTTAATTATTATTTTATACTTTATAGTGCAAATAGCAATATACAGTATATATCAAAGTAGTGGACTGTACACACGATCGGTTTGTCCGATGAAAACAGACTGTTTTCATCGGACAAACCGATCGTGTGTGGGCCCCATCGTTTTTTTTTTCCATCGATGTTAAAAAATAGAACATGTTTTAAATTTTTCCTATGGATAAAAAAACGATAGAAAAATCCGACCGTCTGTGTGGAACTCCACACATGCTCAGAATCAAGTCGACGCATGCTCGGAAGCATTGAACTTCATATTTTTTTGGGCTCGTCGTAGTGTTTTACGTCACCGCGTTTTGGCACGGTCGGATTAGATTCCATCAGATATCCGATCGCGTGTACACGGCTTAAGAGGTGCATTGAGGTAAATGTCACATAATAGTATACATTTTCATTATGAAACCAAAACATAACTGACATACAATTGCTCTATTATTCTTACTGAGGTTACTTTACTAAAGAAATAGAGACTGTTCATTTTGCAAACTGAATGTAAAATACGATGAAGTGATGATCAGTAAATGCAAATTTCAGTGCAAATTTGAAAGAAGCAGGGAGTTTGTTTGCAAATGATAACAGAAGTCATTACAGCTTCACTTTTCAAACTAAATATTCGCTTTCCTAATTAAACATTCTCTATTCCTTTGTAAATCCACCACAGTGCATTGAATTATTCCTTCTATTCTGTGTGCTACACATCTGTTTTTATGTCTGTTGTACTCTCGTGACTGCACACTAGGTGGCAGCATAGCACCAGTTACACCATTCTCCTTGTGTAGTATTGCACTGATGTTGCATTTTTTTTTTTTATGAAGGAGTTTGTTTTTACTATCAAAAATATTTCATGAATTTGCACTGGCAGGTTCAGCATTTCCAGCTAAAATTATGTGCTGCCATGCCAGCTCCACGTGGGACTCAATATCAAATGCATGCCCAGAATATGATTTCACAATAGTTGTCTTTGCTCCAGTGTAGACTTGCCAAACAAAACTTTACATAAATGAACAAAGATGACAATGTGGCCCTAGGACCATCTGGTTGCCAGATTGTTATCCAATAAGGGTGTACTGTACATATCCACTACAAAAATGTAAAAGATTTAGATGGAGTATGAGTAAAGATCACGCCAATATTGAAAGTGCCATACCAGCATACACTGATGGAGGTAGCCATTACGTGATTAAATAATAATTGAATAATGTTGATGTTTATAAACAATGCCTGGTGATAAATAGGTTGTGCAGTGTTCCTAAACTTTTTGTTAGCTTTCCTTAAATTGGGGTAAGTATTATCTCCATTCTGAGATCTATTCTTACGTTGAGTAATCTCTCTTTCCTTCATGTTCTAGTGGAATGCTTAGTTTGTCTTGTGAATGAACATCGTCAAGTGGCACACTCTTCTGCCCCTCTAAAAAGTGACCTGAGGTCAGTGAGGTGGCTTATCAAAGGGCAGTAGAGAAACATCTGCCAGGCATTCAGGAAGTGATCCTTTGGCTTCCTGAATGCCCCTTTTTTCAGCATTTTTTCTATTAAAATGCCACTCCACAACTGAGAGCCAAGAGTGCGGCTCACGTTTACAGTGTTGCCATGTTCACTTGCATGTATTGATTTTGGTTGCCTTACTGCCAGCTAAATGTGACATGCTGTATCATTTTGCCATGCTGCAAAGTAAAGCCTTGTGGCCACAACTATATGCATTACCCTCATCGCCCACCATTGCACAGTTTAGGAGGACAGTTGGGGGATGTTAAATCTTGGGTCAACCAGCTTTTTTTTATGCCCCCTCGTGACACCTGTGTGAATGAAGCCTAAACAATTTTGGACTTTCATTTCTTTAGAGTGGCATTCTTTTTATATATGGGGTACAAAAACATTTGAGCCCTCCAGCTTATGGATACCTTGTTTATGAAGAGGTCAGCTCCACTGGAGACAACAGTGCCTGGACAAGGTCATCCTGTGCCTAGGACAAAGATGCCAAACTGTGCCCCTTCTATCCCTGCAATAATCCATTGCGCCAGGGGCAGCCGGCCCCTCCTGCCCACCCCATGTCCCTGCCCTGGGAGACAGCTTGCCCCATATTAAACCGATTTACCTTTTACAACCAGTATCCAATGATGAGATAAAATAGTGCCTAATGGAGACCCTGTCCTAATGAAGACCTTGTCACTGAGATAGGAAGTGGATATCTTAAATGGGGGCACAGCAATAAAGAGACCCTGTCCTAGTGAAGACCTTGTCACTGAGATAGGAAGTGGATATCTTAAATGGGGGCACAGCAATAAAAAGATAGCTCCAGTTAGATTCTAGAATGGAAAAAAATTATTTTCCATTGTCTATTTTGTGTGTATATCACTTTTTAGTTGCTGCTTTTCATTGTTGTTCACTTAGCGCGGTACTTTTTTTGTCCAGTTAGATTCTAGCTCTTCTCCATGCTAATAAGATGTTTTTCCTTTTTCTTGTGTCTTTGTTAAGAAATATGGGCCAGATCCACAGCCAGCGGGCTTAACTTAAATCTTCCTATTTAAGTTACACCGCCGCAAAATTTCTACCTAAGTGCCCGATCCACAAAGCACTTACCTAGAAATTTTCAGCTGTGTAACTTAAATCTGTCCGGCGCAGGGCGTGCCCAATCTAATAGGGCGAGTCCCATTTAAATTAGGCGCGCTCCCGCGCCGGACGTACTGCGCATGCTCCCGACACGATTTTCCCGACATGCATTGCGCGAAATTACGTTTCGCCGAGTTTTGTGAATCGCGCCAGGTAAAAAAAGTTGCGTCGGGAAAGAAAAAAGATGCGGCGGGAAAAAAAAAAATGTAAAAAAAAATTTGACATCGCCTCGGGAAAGAAGGGTATACTTTTACAAGGTGTACTAACTTTACACTTTGTAAAAGCAGCCCTAATTTTGCGTTTGCAAACTAACAGCTTACGGAGACTTCCCGAAGGGAAACCGCTTTGTGGATCTCCGTAAGTGCTAATTTGCATACCCGAAGCGGCATTTCGACGAGAAATGCCCCCAGCGGCGGCCGAGGTACTGCATCCTAAGATCCGACAGTGTAAAACTATTACACCTGCCGGATCTTAGGAATATCTATGCGTAACTGATTCTGTGGATCAGTCGCATAGATAGAAACAGGGATACGCAGGCGTATCAGCAGACGCCTGCGTATCCCTTTTGAGGATCTGGCCCCATGTTCCTAAGAAAAAAAATAGGGAAATCCCCCCCCCCCCCCCATTGGGGACAATACTATCCCTACATAAATTCTAACACTTCTTCTACCCTTCTGAAACAAACAAAAAAAAAAAGAATTTGGCTAGAGTTTAATTAAAAATCTTCAAAACTACACAGCTAAGGAAAAAAAAACGTTCTTGAGTGAATATAATGTATGCCATTTGTAATAGAATTCTCATCCATTATTAGACACATGCAGAGTGTAATAGAAGAGCCAAAGCATATGTGAGCCATACAACAAAGCTGTGAATGATCCTCTATTGGAGCAAAGGTGAGTATGGGTTGAACAGCTGCTACATAGGAGATGGTACATTGGTGCCTAAAGCAAAGACAAAGGAATGTTCATAGCACAAAAAAAAAAGAAGAAATGTTGAATACAGAAGAGTGAAAAGAAACCAAGAACAATACAAACAGGTAAGAACACAGATGGAAAACATGATTCTTATATCCATGCCTAAACAGTGCCAACACACCAGCATTATATACAATAAAAGTCAGATAATGTCCAAAAAAATTGTGAATAATGCATCAAAAATCTTTGTGTGTTTTGTGTTCTCCCGTCACAAAGTGTGCCCTGCAGTAAGATATCCTACTACACAGAAGTCTGGAATGCTGTTTAATTGCTTAGCGCCACTCATAAAATAAGACAGCTCTCCTGTTTTTTTTTTTTTTTTACTGAAGATATATAGAATGAAAAATGATTATAAAAAAGTATTATATCTGCTTTTTTTTGTAAATAGCTCCCTTCATTCACTTGAATATGCAAACACATCTTTCTGAAACTACATGATCATTATCTGCACAGTGTGAGTGTCAGAACAATATAATGCTTTCTATCGCATGTCATGTGAAATTGTATGTATTAACCCACGAGCAGAAAAACAAAATAAAAATCTTACGTGTCAAAAAAAGAAAGAAAATGACGACTACTATAAAGAATGTACAACGTTTAATATTAGCTTAAAGCAGTAGTTAACTCTGTATGTGAACTTGTACCTACAGGTAAACTTAATAAGGCTCACCTGTAGGTGCAATGAATATCTCCTAAATGTGCACTAGGTTTAGGGATATTCACATCAGCAATAGTCAAGGACGTCACCTGCGCTTTAGCACTGACGTTCTGCATTCAGGGCATACAGAGGGTGCCGTGGAATGCAGAGTGCCAAGCAGCGATCATGACTCCCTTGCAGGGCTGGACTGGGCCAAAAATTTGGCCTTGGACTTTATCTGGACCGGCCAACTTTAATTTTGCAAACACGCACAAAAACAGTATATAAACTTTATATGAAAGGCCAAGCAGTGGTGACAGTGTGCTGCTGGAGAGCTTTGTTTAAAGGGTACGTTTTTCATAATGTGCTAGTATGTGGCGCATACTAGCGCATTATGGCATAAACCTGCAGGGAACCAGTTTCTTTCTTTTTTTTTTTTTGCCAATTTAATACCCCAAGAGGCTTTGGCTTCCACTCAGTGGCTGGAGGAGGGTGAGCCTGGTAATGCATCATCAGAGGGCTGACTGCAGGATTTAGGAAGAGACAGCTGGTGCCTGAAGATTTCAGAGAGGAAAATGGTGGCATGGGACCTGGTGTGTGGCAGGGGAAGATAACAGCAGGACAACACTTCATTTACTAGGCAGGTGAATATGTTAAATCAGACTATAAGGTACAGTGGAACCTTGGATTACAAGCATAATCCATTCCGGGAGAATGCTCGTAATCCAAAGTACATGCATATCAAAGCGAGTTTCCCCATAGAAGTCAATGGAAACTAAAATAATTTGTTCCGCATTGACTTAAATGCCATGCAATACTGCATGTGGCCGGGTGGGGAGGTTGGCGCTGGAGAGCCTCAGGCCCCGTACACACGACCGAGTTTCTCGGCAGAATTCAGCCAGAAACTCGGTCGGAGCTGGATTCTGCCGAGAAACTCGGTCGTGTGTACACTTTTCAGCGAGGAAGCCGACGAGGAACTCGTCGGGCCGAATAGAGAACATGTTCTCTATTTCCTCGTTGTTCAATGAGGAAAGTCGGCCCGCCGAGATCCTCGGCGGCTTCAACACTGAACTCGACGAGGAACTCGATGTGTTTGGCACGTCGAGTTCCTCGGACGTGTGTACGGGGCCTCAGAAACACCTCGAAAGTCCAGAGGACAGCTCGGCTTAAGTCAGAAAACCTTGGAAAGGCTTGGGAATAGAGTATTTCCAAGGTTTTCCAAGCATTTCCAAACAGCTCCGATCGGCTCCGCTCGGCTCTGTCGCCCCCCCAACCTCAGGCCAAAAGCGGTACTGCACACCGCTTTGGCTTGAATCCTGCTCGTTTTGCGAGACAACATTCGCAAACCGAGTCAGGATTTTTCAAAATACAATGCTCGTATTGCAAAACGCTCGTTAACCGCGTTACTCTGTAATTGGAGACCTACAATAAAATTAGAGCAGGAGAAGGTGAAGTTTCTCTTTAAGCAATGCATACGGAGAAAAACATGCATCGCTAAAATGATATGAATTTCTTTAAACATCTGCATTTACACTTCTTATACCCTCTATAAAAGCTAGAGGACCTTGTGTCTTTATTCTACTGTGTAACTAGCCAAGACTCCAAAATGTTATAAACACCAATACTACAGTATTTTAATTATATGATAAGCATACCGTATTTTCCGGCGTATAAGACGACTTGGCGTATAAGACAACCCCCTAATTTTCCAGGAAAAATGTTGGTTTTGGGATATCCTCACTGTATAAGACTACCCCCTTCCTACTAGTCTTTCTGGAAGCTGAGGGGTAGCCAGAACCGCTGACAGAAACAGGCTTTTTCAAATCTCACTGTGCCATTACATTACATTCCTCACTGTGCCATCACTTGCCCCTCACTGTACCATCACTTGCCCCCTCTCTCTGCCATCACTTGCCCCCTCTCTGTGCCTGAGCTTGCCCCACTCTGTGCCTGAGCTTGCCCCCACTGTGCCTGAACTTGCCCCCCAGTGCAATCACTGCAAACAGTGCAATCACTCACTTTTTTTCTGAATAAACTTCAGGCGGTGCGGTGCGGTGACAGTCTCCGTGCTGTGAGCGTCAATGATTTAAAAGACGCGCCTTCTCCTCAGACTGTCCTGTGTTAGGCGGAACACAAATCTTCCCAGCAGCGCCTCTGTTCTGTGTTCCGCCTATCACGGATGTCTTCTCATCTCGTCCGAGGATGAGAAGGCATCTGTGATAGGAGGAACACAGAACAGAGGCGCTGCTGGGAAGATTTGTGTTCCGCCTATCACAGAACACTCTGAGGAGAAGGAGCGGCTTTTAAATCATTGACACTCGCAGCACGGAGACCGTACCCGGCGTATAAGACGACCCCCGACTTTGGATGCATTTTTTTGCATCCAGAAAGTCGTCTTATACTCCGGAAAATACGGTAATTAAAGTCATCTTCTGTAGAAAATTTGCACATCAAAATGATAAGCAAGTCCAGAGATACAGGCGGTTGAGTCAATATGCAAATCCTGAAATTTCCATTAAGTTACACTTGGTTAATAATGCACTGCTATTAAACCCTTTCATATTTGTTTATTTTCCTTTTGTTACTGGCATGGTTATACTGTATGCGCACTATTCAGATAAACAACATTTTCAGTTGCTCGTATTAACATTAGCATTTGTTTTATTCCATAATTAGTACTGGAATTTTTTTTTAATATATAGAGGAGGTGGCTACTTTTACTATAACATGGGATTTAGGGTTGGGGACTTAGTATACAAAGACTTTAGAGCTACGATGATACAAGGCTAGTTCTTTGTAAAACCAACGTTGAAACAATTTAAGATCTATCTAACATTTCAATATATCCATGGACACCAAAGGGGATTCCATGTTGAAAAGTGACGTACAATGGGTTAAACAGCATTAGTGTTTCTAGCAACTGAGTCTGACACATTGAAACAAGTTATCCCAAGAGGAGGCACTGCTGCAGAAAATGATAATGGTGATGGAACATGAATTTTAGAGATGGAAATGTATGTGAGCTTTTAAGACCTCTCAGGGTTCTCAGGGGTCCAGATTATTTGAAAATATTATTTTGTGAGTTGTATCTGTGAAGATGTAAATTTCTTTTATTGACAAGGTGTTTTTTCTATTTTTGAGATACTGCTATTTTTTTGTTGTGTATAAAAACATAACAGAGATTAAGTGTTTTATTGTCTCTTGGATCATTGCTGCATTGAATGTTAAGTAGGATCATATTTTTAAATACCTAACACAGCTAGTGGCATTTTATGAGTAATTATAGGTATAACAATGCAAAATAGAAGGATCACTTTATAGGAATGTGAAATAATAATAAACACATTCTTTTTTTTTTTGATCCATTTTAATAGAAAATATGCTTCCAGTCAAGGTGAAGACAAGTATTTTAAAGTACGTAAGTAACTATAATGCTCAGAGTTCTTCAACCTTTAAAAGGTAACTTCACTTTCATAAGTAAAAGAATAGCAAAAAATAAATAAAAAATTATACGATTGCAACACAAGTCGTATTGTAATATAACATTATAAAAAAATGACCTTTGCTTTTCAGCCAGGAATGCTGTAATTTTCTGTAAAATGCAATGCAATATGGAAACCTGGAGGTGTTCTGTACCCAGTAGGTGTACAGAACACCCCACAGAAATATAATTTCCTGCTTGTGTGATTAGCTTACTGATTTTTCCAAAAGTCTGCAGTAAGATACAAATATGATTTTGGGCATCCTCTGCAGCAACATTTTAATTTTTTGAAGAGATACAGTAAAACCTTGGATTACCAGCATAAGTCGTTCCTGAAACATGCTTGTAATACAAAGCACTTGTATATCAAACCAAATTTCCCCATAATAAAAAATGGAAACTCAGATGATTCCTCCCACAGCCATTTATTCATAGGTCTTTCAGTTTATAGTCCATATATAAAGATTATAGCAATAGGACAGGTTAGTTAGTCATAAAATGTCCATCCACAAATGGAAGCCTCCACAAGGAGATTAGAAGCAAAATCCAGCAGGAGCTACAGAGTATTAGAGAGAAGTGAGACCCTTCTAAGTGTAGCAATAAGTTGCTAAATGTTGTACCTTCATTAAATGTAACCATATTGCTACACTTAGAGGCGTCTCTCTTCTCTTTTATACTCAATTGTGACATGACGCTACTTGTATATCAAGACATCGCTTGTATATCAAGTCAAAACGTATTAAAAAATGTTGCTTGTTTTGCAAAACGCTCTCAAACCAAGGTTTTACTGTACTCCTAAAAGGCTCATCACGTCTAAAGTGATTCAGATCCTCATTGGAACCCTACAACAGGGGTCTTCAAACTATGGCCCTCCAGTTGTTCAGAAACTTCAATTCCCATCATGCCTAGTCATGTCTGTGAATGTCAGAGTTTTACAATGCCTCATGGGACTTGTAGTTCCGCAACAGCTGGAGGGCCATAGTTTGAGGATCCCTGCCCTACAAGTTCAGCAGCTTATCAATAATGAAATAATTCATTCAAATTCACATTTACTTTGCATATGAGCAAAGACAAATCAACAGCTATTTCTTTGGAATGTAAGGCATCATTCACACTTGGCGGACTCCGTCGCTATGGAGTCCGCCTGCTCCTGTCGGCTCAGCAGGAGATCAGTCCGTAGATCTCCGCTGAGCTGACGGATGACAAGCTCCTCTCTGCTCACTGAGCGGGGGGGGGGGGGGGCTTGTCGGGCATCGCTGAGTCCTTCGTTTTCATCAGATCTTACCCGATCCGATCCGCATGGATGGATGGGGACGTGGCCCCCATACGTCTGTTTTAGCGGGTCGGGTCGGATGTCAGCGGACATGTCTCCGCTGACATCCGTTGATCTATAGCGATGCATGGAGCGGCCGTTCAGGTCCGTGACAGACGGACCCGAACGGCCCTAAGTGTGAATGAGACCTAAGAGTTAAACCAGTCCCAGCTGAAAAAACAAAGATACCGCATCCTAAAATCTTTCAGAAAATATAGAAATTTTTTGAGGAATATAGATTTTATTGACATCACATACAACTTCTCTGTTAAAAAAACAAGTTTTTATGTAACAACAACGCAGGGCACAACGCGTGCAGCCGGTATTTCTCAACATGTTTCATGTTAATATACAGCTTCTTCAGGAGGTTGGGGAGCAGAGGGTATCCACAATAAAAAGCACACAGATAATATGCGGATACAGCAAGTCATGGCATATTGGGTCAAAAAGGCCTCATCTGTAAAAAATGGCAAGGTGGTGGACATTTGCTTGGTGGGATTGTATGCTATGGTAAGGCTTTATGCAGCACATGGTGGCAAGGCGATATTTTGCAGCCGTTTTTGATACAAATATTTTCTACCAGCTTTGCTAAATACAGGAATTTATTTACCTTTTTTTCCCCTTGCTTTATTTTTACAGATTTTGAGGCCTGTTTGAACCAATATGCTATGACTTGCTGTATCTGCACGCTGCATCCTTTGAACATTTGTGATTAAAGTGGCTGTCTTCTTTATTAGTTTTTTCCCTGCTGCATTATAAACCATTTATTCATTTGACAACTCAACTTGTGTCTTGTAGATTTACCTATTTTACCTATTTTGAGTGTGCAGTGACTGATTGCACACCCGTTTTAAAATTTCCTACATCTTGTTATTTTTGTACAATCCCATAGTTCCTACACTCTTATGCCTTGTACACACGATCGGAATTTCCGATGAAAAAAGTCAGTCAAAGTTTTTCCATCAGAGTTTAGAAATAACATGTTTTATTTTTTTTACGATGGAAAAAAATCATATCGGAAATTCCGATCATCTGTGTGGAACTCGCATGCACAGAATCAAGTCGACGCATGCTCGGAAGCATTGAACTTATTTTTTCTCGGCTCGTGGTAGTGTTGTATGTCACTGCGTTTGGGACGGTCGGAATTTGGTCTGACAGTGTGTATGCAAGACAGCTTGAACGGAATTCTGATGGATAATTCCATCGGATTTTATCCCATTGGAAATTCCGATCCTAAAGGCATTAGGCTGGATTCACACCTATGCAGTTTTAGTGCTTGTTTGCATTTTGCAGATTTGCACTACAGTCCATATTATGGTTTCCTATGGAACACTTTCTGAAGAGCAAATCTGCAAAATGCAAAAAGCACTAAAAATGCATAGGTGTGAATCCAGCATTAACACTGCCATGTCTGACGGGGGGCCCCCTTTTTTCCGCACTTTTGGTCTAACCTGTCTGTCACCCCTGGGTAAGATTTAGGACCCCTCTTCTGGCAGTCCGGAACATATGTTATATTCTTGTTTATGGTTTATATGTTGTTATTATATATATTATCCAGTGTTCTTTTTATTGTAGATACTCTCTGCTCTCCAACATCCTAAAGAAGAGGCATATTACTGTGAAACGTGTTGAGAAATACAAGTTGGAAGCATGTTCCCCTGCTTTGTTGTTAAATAAATACCTGTGATATATTTCTAATCTTGGCTCTATGTTAAAACATAGAAACTGTGTTTCAAGCTGCTGGAAGCTATGCTCTTGTATTAGCATCCGCATTTGTAATATTCTAAGCCTTGGATTTTTTTAAAGTATTTTCTGTAATAAAATGATGTACGCTCTTAACAAGAAACGTTGTATGTGATGTCTATGGTGGTACCAAGAAAATCCATATTCCTAAAAAAATATATATATATATTTTCTGATACTTTTTCAGAATAAAAAACGGTAGAAATCTCAACAAAGTTTGCTAAAATCCTTGCAAAATACATAAATCACCCAGAGGGGAATGTTTTCATCTCAACAAAAGTGGAGTTACTGTTTAAAGTAAAACTATGGCCTCCCATTTAAAAAAAAATCTATGTGCTGAAGCACATTAAGTCCCGTTTCACACGTATACGACTTGTAGCACGATTTTGGACGGCAAAATCGTATGACAAGTCATTCTTCATGATTTTCAATGACTACCATTCATACTGGCACGACTTTAAGTCATGCCGACTTCAAAGTAGTTCCTGCATTACTTTTTTTCTGAAGTCGGATTCCGTATTAACAGATCCAACTTTGGCATGAGAGCGCCCCCCCTCCTGAGCCGTACCAGGCCTGCATGCCCTCAACATGGGGAGTGGGTGCTTTGGGGCAGGGGGGGCCCCCACCCCAAAGCACCTTGCCCCCATGTTGATGAGGACAAGGGCCCCTTCCCGACAACCCTGGCCGTTGGTTGTCGGGGTCTGCGGGTGGGGGGCTTATCGGAATCTGGGAGCCCCCTTTAATAAGGGGCCCCCCAGATCCCGGCCCCCCACCCTATGTGAATGAGTATAGGGGTACATCGTACCCCTACCCATTCACCTGGAGGAATTAAAAAAAAAAATTGGCGTGGCGTTCCCCTTAATTATTGGGGGATCAAAGTCGTGTCCCTGCTCATTGAAGTCGTACTTCAAGTTGTGGGGCAAAGTCGGATCCACAGTCATATTAACTGTCTTGTGGCAAATTTGCGGTAAAATCGCGCGACTTTGAAGTCGCACAAGTGTGAAAGGGGCCTTAGTAATTTTTGTAGGTACTGATGCGTATAGAAATGTTTTACCAGTAATTTATAGTAATTTGTGTAATCTTCATGCCTTGTACACATGACCGTTTTTCACGATGAGAAAACTGCCATTTTTTATATTGGTCGAGAAAACCGGTCATGTGTATGCTCCCTAGCAGTTTTCTCAAAAAATTAAAACCAGCCCTCTTTTTTCTCGTCATCTTTCCCGTCAGTCTTTTTCTCGTCGCCAAAAAAAAGCGTATATGCTTTTCCGAGGGGAAAAAAAACACGCATGCTCAGAATCAAGTGTATGCAAGTCAGGCTGGAGAGGAATCACGTTGTGAAAAACGATGGGTTTTTGAACGTCAGGAAAAACGATGGTGTGTACGCGACATAATGGTAAACAATACAGTTGTACTTGGTCAATATGCTGTCTTGTGTCATGTCAGAATTTTTTTTTTATGCCGTCTTGTTAAGTTAGTTTAAAGTGGTTGTATAGTCATTTTTATAACTTTTACCTACAGGTAAGCCTATAATAAGGCTTACCTGTAGGTAAAAAGAATATCTCTTAAACCTGTATGGTTTAGGAGATATTCCCCTTGCAATGAGCCGCTGACTGCAGCGGCGCATGCTCCAGCCACTCACAGCGATAGAGCCGCGATTCCAGGAAGACACGCCGAGTCAAATTGTCAGCTGCCTCGGCGTGGACCGGGTGAGATAACGAAGCCTACTTCTAGGGTAAGTATTTCATAATGAGCTACGAAAAAAAAAAAAGTGCCAGCATAACTGGCGTTGCATATGATTAGTAAAGTGGAAGAGTGCCCAATTACTTATTTTGGAATATGATCTAAGAATGCATAGCACAACATATATGAACACATTTTTGTGACATACCATCCCAATATGTCCCTGGCGGTGGCTCTTTGGTAGATGGATTCACACATTTGTCGTTTATCCACTGAAAATCAGCTTTGCAAGTTACACACTCATCATAGTCTGGTCCAGTACAAGATTCACATGTTCTGTAGCAAGTGTCACACTCTCTGTTTATTTCATCAGTGTAGAAGCCTTGGCCGCAGTCCCTTACACACGACCCATCTACAACGAAATACATGCAATATATAATATATATGCAAGGTATGAAGTGCAGGTATTTATTACAGGCATTTTTGTAGTGCTGACAATTTGTGCAGTGGTTTACATATTGTACATTCACATAAGCCTCCATCCTCAAGGAGCTTACAATCTAAGGTCCCTATCTTACATACATGCACACATACTGGGGCTAGTTTAGACAGGAGCCAATTAACCTACCAGCGTGGCTTTGGAGTGTGGGAGGAAACACAAACAAGCACAGGGGGAACACACAAACGCCATGCAGGTTGTTTTCTGGTTGGGATTTAAACCGAGAATCCTAGTGCTAAAATGCAGCAGTGCTAACCACTGGAAATATTACATTTTTCCCTAATCAATTTTTCCTATACTCACATGTTACTTTTTAGAAGTAGTGAGAGTGCAGTCACTTACCTTTAATTGCACATTAGATTTTAACAACAGATAATAATGAATCATTGACTGATTAATCAATAGTGGACAAAACACATTTAATTCAATGAAAGAAAGATAAACTGCAATACCAAGTATTACTTTCTAAAACACTTTACATGTTTGTGCAGTGTTTAGTAGCATCTTAATTTGATTAACTTTTAAAAATAGTGGATATTAAATAAGTTATATTATAATTTGTTTTTAATTTATGCATACACTATGGGCCAGATCCACATACATTTGGATCGGCGCAGCGTATCAGAGATACACTACGCCGCCGTACCTTACCTGGCGTATATTAGAATCCTCAGCGAGTTCGCGCCGTAAGTTACGGCGGCGTAGTGTAATTCTGGCAGCGGATTTCAAATTAGGCGGGTTTCATTTAAATGATCCCCGCGCCGAATGAACTGTGCATGCGTCGTCCAGAAATTTCCCGCTGTGTTTTTGCGCGAAATGACGTCGCAACAACGTCATTTTTCTGAACTTCGACGTGAGTTACGTCCATCCCTATTCACGGACGGCTTACGCAAAAAAAAAAAAATTCAAATTTCGACGCGGGAACGACGGCCATACTTAACATGGCAAGTCTGTCTATACGCCGCAAAATACCAGCTTTAACTATACGCCGGAAAAAGCCGACTACAGACGACGTTAGAAAATGCGACAGCCGCGCGTACGTTCGTGGATCGTCGTAAATCGCTAATTTGCATACCCGACGCGGAAAACGATGTGAACTCCACCCAGCGGGCGCAAAAGTATTGCACCTACGATCCGAAGGTGTACGAAGCCGTACGCCTGACGGATCGAACCCAGAAGCCGTCGTATCTTGGTTTGAGGATTCAAACTAAAGATACGACGCGGGAAATTTGAAAGTATGCCGGCGTATCAGTAGATACGCCGGCGTACTTGCTCTGTGGATCTGGCCCTATATTACTAAAAGTATTTGGGTGCCTTTCTTTACACGCACATGAACTTTAATGGCATTCCAGTCTTAGTCCATAGGGTTCAATATTGAGTCTGCCCACCCTTTGCAGCTATAAAAGCTTCAACACTTCTGGGAAGGCTGTCTACAAGGTTTAGGAGTGTGTCTATGGAAATGTTTGACCATTGCTTTAGAAGCGCATGGGTGAGGTCAGGCACTGATATGGGCGAGCAGGTCTGGCTCGCAGTCTCCAATCTAATTCATCCCAAGGTGTTCTATCAGGTTGAGGTCAGGACTCTGTGTAGGCCAGTCAAGTTCCTCCACCTCAAACTCGCTCATCCATGTCTTTATGGACATTGCTATGTGCACTGGTCCAAATCATTTGGTAGAGGGGGATTATGGTGTGGGGTTGTTTTCAGGGGTTGGGCTTGGTCTCTTAGTTCCAGTGAAGGGAACTCTTAAGGTGTCAGCATTCCAAAACATTTTGGACAATTTTATGCTCCCAACATTGTAGGAACAGGTTGGGGATGGCCCCTTCCTGTTCCAACATGACTGCGCACCAGCGCACAAAGCAAGGTCCATAAAGACATGGATGAGCAAGTTTGAGGTGCAGGAACTTGACTGGCCAAAGATGCTGCTTGCAGGAGTTTTTTCACCGCACCGCCCCAGTGTGAAAGCATTGATTTGAATGGAAATAGGTGTTAAAAAAAATAAAGAAAAAGAGTGTCAACTATGTAGCCTGGAATGTACAGTCTAATTTCATATTTTCTGTTAATGGAACTAGATGCAGACCAAGGCCCGAAGGGTCTGATGGCCCACCTACCTTTCAGAAAGAAGCCTTCATCACAATACAGACACTCATCTTCAGTGCAGCTCAAACATGATGTCGCACATGAAATGCAGCTCATTATTGCATCTCTGCTGTATGTTTTATCTGGACAAAGCTTGTAACAGAAATTCTCAAATCTGCATAAAAACATATATGTTAAGTCACACCAGTGCAATAACATTTAATGTGAAAATAGCTTTTACTACAGTTACAGTAGCTAGAAGAAGTTCATATTTATCAAACCTGTATAAATGTTGCATAAATCACGTAATAAAAAACTCAGCTTTTTTCAATGTTCCAAATTCAGACTTGAATAGTTGTTTTTAATTGTATTTGATACAAAATCAAAACAAATGTTTACTATTGAAGTTCAGCATTGATATACAGTACATGAACACAAAAATAAAAACGAATTACGCTCAAAGTGTATGCATGTACTAAGTGATGCTGAGCTCCAGGCACATAAATAAACAGTTGGGGCCAGATTCACAGAAAAAGTACGCCGGAGTATCTACTGATACTCCGGCGTACTTTCAAATTTGCCGCGTCGTATCTTTATTTGTAATTCACAAACAAAGATACGACGGCATTTGGCTAAGATCCGACAGGCGTACGGCTTCGTACGCCTTCGGATCTTAGGATGCAATACTTCGGCGACCGCTGGGTGCAGCTTGCGTCGTTTTCCGCGTCGGGTATGCAAATTAGCTGTTTACGGCGATCCACGAAGGTACGCGCGTTCGTCGCATTCTCTTATGTCGTCACCAGTCGGTTTTTCCCGTCGTAAAGTTGCACTTGCTATTTAGGTGGTGTAATATTAGACAGCCCATGTTAAAGTATGGCCGTCGTTCCCGCGTCAATTTTTTTTTTTTTTTGCGGAAGACGTCTGGGAATACGAAAGGACGTAACGCATGTCGCCATTCAAAAAACACGTCGGGGCGCCGTAATTTCGCGCAAAGCACGGCGGGAAATTTCCTAACGGAGCATGCGCAGAACATTCGGCGCGGGAACGTGCCTAATTTAAATGGTACACGCCCCATTTGAATTAGGCGGGCTTGCGCCGGACGGATTTACGTTACGCCACCGCAAGTTTACAGGCAAGTGCTTTGTGAATCAAGCACTTACGCTTAAAACTTGCGGCGGTGTAATGTAAATGACATACGTTACGCCGCAGCGCAAGTACGTGAATCTGGCCCTTGGAATACATTTTTATGAACTATTTTACTCATCTTATGTCTCCTTTTATCAGCATGTTCTTTGTCATCAGATGTGCATGTGACAGAGAAGATTGACTATAAGGCTCCATTCACACCTAGGCGATTAAAATCACGGGCAAAATCGCTGCGATTCCAAATTGTGGAAAAATGTGGGACACATTTGCGATGCCATTACTTCTTAATAGCACCCCAATCGTGGTACGATTTTGCCGCAATTGTCACACGATAAATCGTACTGTCACCCAAAAGAAGCTCCTGCTCCTTTTGAAGCGACAAGCTTTGCGCGTTGCAATTTTGCCGCAATTGCAGCGTGATTTATCACAGCAAAATCGCACCGCGATTGGTGTGTCACTAAGAAGTAATGTGACCGCAAATGTGTCCTGCGTTTTACTGTGATTTGGCATCGTGGGCAGAATCGCGGCAATCCCGCCTGCGATTCAAATCGCCTAGGTGTGAATGTCAGAAGCTTGAACTATTTGTATTCAACATTCTGTCAGTGATTTTTTAATAAATAACTGAATTACTTTGGTGTTTATATCTGCTCTGAGTTTAGCCTGAAATAACAGTGTTGTAAACATTTCGGAAAGGTCAAACATATTGCTAGTAAGCATGCTACTGCTCTTACAACGATATGAAACCCATAAATCAAAAATGTCTTATATTGCAGCTTACTAATCATTAGATGTGGTGGCTGCATCAGTTTTGTTTTCTTCTGCTTTTTTCCCCTCTGTTTTCACCTGGTGATTTAGCCAGTAACACATCTCCTGTATTAGTGAGACACCCTGGATGAATGAGCAGATTTAACCACTTGCTTACTGGGCACATATACCCCCTTCCTGCCCAGGCGAAATTTCAGCTTTCAGCACTGCGTCGCTTTAACCGACAATTGCGCGGTCGTGCGACGTGGCTCCCAAACAAAATTGACGTCCTTTTTCCCCCACAAATAGAGCTTTCTTTTGGTGGTATGTGATCACCTCTGCAGTTTTTTATTTTTTTGCGCTATAAACATAAAAAGAGCGACAATTTTGAAAAAAAAACCACAATATTTTTTACTTTTTGTTAATAAAAAAATATAATAAATATCCCATTTTTTTTTCTCAGTTTAGGCCGATACGTATTCTTCTACATATTTTTGATAAAAAAAATATCGCAATAAGCGTATAGCGATTGGTTTGTGCAAAAGTTATAGTGCCTACAAAATAGGGGACAGAATTATGAAATTTTTTGTATTATTTTTTTTTTTTACTAGTAATGGCAGTGATCTGCAATTTTTATTGTGACTGCGACATTATGGCCGACACATCGGACACTTTTGACACATTTTTGGGACCATTCACATTTATACAGCGATCAGTGCTATAAATATGCACTGATTACTGTATAAATGTGACTGGCAGGGAAGGGGTTAACACTGGGGGGCGAGGAAGGGGTTAAATGTGTTCCCTACTAGTGATTCTAACTGTGGGGGAAGGGGACTGACTAGGGGAGGTGACCGATCTGTGTCCCTATGTACAAGGGACACAGCATCGGTCTCCTCTCCCTGACAGGACGTGGATCTGTGTGTTTACAAACACAGATCCACGTCCATGTCTGTGTAATGGCTGATCGCGGGTGCCTGGCGGACATCGCGGCCGCCAGGCATGCGCTTTGGCAACCCAGTGACGCCCCCCAGTGGCCGGAGGAGCCGAGTACGTCAATAGAGAGAGCCACCTTGTGGCCGTCATTTGCCTATGGCCCCGGCTCGAAGTAGTTAAATAAACTAAACAAATTGAAGCCAAACTCCAGCTTACACTTTTATAATCAGTTACAGTAGCAGTTTTTTTTTGGGGGGGGGGGTCAAGTTTTTGCATGAATAAATCATTTTAAAGTGATTGTAAAATCTTGTTTTTTTTTCTATAAAAATAACAAACATGTTACACTTACCTCCTCTGTGCAGTGGATTTGCACAGAGCAGAATGGATCATCTTCTTCTTGGGTGCTGCTTCGGTGCTCCTGGCCCCTTCCTCCTATTGTGTGCCTACACAGAAAGCAGCTTGCTATGGGGGCACCCAAGCCAAGCTGCAGCTCTGTGTGTCCATTCAGACATGGATCTGTGGTTGCCCCCCCTTTCCTGATTGGCTAACTAACTTTGATTGACAGCAGAGGGAGCCAATGGTGCCACTGCTGTGTTTCAGCCAATCAGGAGGGAGAGTCCAGGATGGCCGAGAAACACTTGTGGACATCGCTGGACAGAGGTCCAGCTTATGTATTAGGGGGACTGAGGGGGACTGCTACACACAGAAGGCTTTTTATCTTAAGGGCCCTTTCACACTGGGGCATTTTTCAAGCGCTTTAGCGTTAAAAAAAGCGCCTGTAAAACGCCTGAAAGAAGCTGCATCTGCAATCCCAATGTGAAAGCTCGAGTGCTTTCACACTAAAGCGCCTGAAAAACACCCCAGTGTGAAAATGGTCTTAGCGTTAAAAAAAAGCGCCTGAAAGAAGCTGCATCTGCAATCCCAATGTGAAAGCCTGAGTGCTTTCACACTGAGGCGCTGAGCTGGCAGGGCGTCAAAAAAAGTCCTGCATGCAGCTTCTTTGCAGCGCTTTAGGAGCGGTTAATACACCGCTCCTAAAGCCCCCTTCCCATTGAGGAAGCTTTTTTTAACGCCAAAGCGCCTGAAAAGCGCCTCAGTGTGAAAGGGGTCTTAGCAGCGCTTTACCAGCGTTTTTCGGGCGCTGGCAGTGTGAAAGGACTCTGAAAGCACTTGGGCTTTCACATTGGGATTGCAGATGAGGCTTCTTTCAGGCGCTTTACAGGCTTTTTTTAAACGCCAAAGCGCCTAAAAAACGCCCGAAAAACGCCCCAGTGTGAAAGGGGTCTAATGCATTGAATGCATTAAGATAAACAAAACGTCTGCCTTTACAACTACTTTAATCACCCCTTGCAGTGGTTAATAGTTTGTCTTATCCATGTAAATTGATATATTCTGCTGGAGGGCTTGATGGCTATGTCACCAGATGAAAATAGAATAAAGAAAGCCTTTAATAAAAGAAAAAAAATACAACCATCATATCAAAGAATTGGTAGGCTACAATAAAATAAATGTTTGCTTTTTAGGCTTAATCGCATCAAACAATTTTGCTTATTTTGCCAACATATGTGTAACATATTGTACAATGTTGAACACTACACATGTACAGTAGCTACCACACTCTCTAAATCACTGCTATGTAAATGAATCACTGCACCAGCAAAGAGTTTATTATATCGGTCTCTGGACCGGGTAAAAAAAGAATTTTTTACAAACATTTTAATAAATCTATTGTAGTTGTCTGCAAAATGGTCATCTCTGTTTACAGCCATCACAAACATGCAAATATTGCAGCAATTAGGTTTCTAAATAAGAGGACGCCTGAATTGTGCTAGGGAACTGTATAATTTTAATGCTTAATAAATAACTTTCATTATCAAATCAATGAAAAGGAACTCCAGGGGAATTAACAGTTAACCCTTGTGGTAGGCCCTTCCTCTGCACTGCAAGGGATAAGTGCTCATTTTGGTAGAGGAACTAGTCATGAAGAAGTGGATATTCCACAAAACGAGTAGACATCCAAGGATCAAGCATCCATTGATTTGTTTTTATTGTACTCTTTTATACAATTTTGTTAGATATTTTTAATGATTATGTAATAAAAGATGAGAATTTTACAGTTTTGGATATACACCTGTTATGCCTTGTACACACGATCGGAATTTTCAAAGAAAAAAGTCAGACGGATTTTTTTCATCGGATAGTCTGACCGTATGTGGGCCCCATCGGATTTTTTCCGTCGGAGTTTAGAAATAGAACATGGATGGAAAAAAATGGCAATTTCCATCGGATTTTATCCGATCAGAAATTCCGATCGTGTGTACAGGACATCAGTCATCCTTGACAGCCCCTCTTTTCTTTTTATATTTCTTTATTGTTATGATTTACACTGTGCACAAGTTTGGATTAACGTTTTCTATGATCTGCAAGATGTCATCTGGACATCATGTGCTTTGAAAAAAAAAAGAAAAACATTAGAATCCATGCGTTCGGTGCCCTGCATGTAGATTAGGGACCAGGCGCCCCTGTCCCCCGTCACTGCTAACTACCCTGTAAAGGAAACATATAGGGCCAGATCCTCAAAAGGGATACGCCGGCGTAACTGCTGTTACGCCGTCGTATCCCTGTTTCTAACTATGGAACTGATCCACAGAATCAGTTTTCCATAGTTAGGCAGAAGATCCGGCATGTGTAAGGGACTTACACTGCTGGATCTTAGGATGCAGTACGGCATCCGTCGCTGGGGGCATTTTGTGTCGAAATGCCGCCTCGGGTATGCAAATTAGCACTTACGGAGATCCACAAAGCTTTTCAGCTTCGTTTTTTCTCCGTAAGTTTTAGTTTGCAAACGCAAAATTAGGGCTGCTTTTACAAAGTGTAAACTGTTTACACCTTGTAAAAACAGACCCTTCTGTCCAGCGACGTATCTTTTTTTTTTCCCGACGCAACTTTATTGACCCTTCGCAATCCACAAAGCTCGGCGTAACGTAATTTCACGCTATGCACGTCGGGAAAATTACGTCACGAGCATGCGCAGTACGGCCGGCGCGGGAGCGCGCCTAATTTAAATGGGAATCGCCCCCATGAAAATAGGAACGCCTTGCGCCGGCGGAATTTAAGTTACACAGCCAAAAATTTCTAGGTAAGTGCTTTGTGGATCGGGCACTTAGGTAGAAATTTTAAGGCAGTGTAACTTAAATGGAAAAAATTAAGTTACGCCGGATCTTTGTGGATTACCCCCATACTGTATATATTTACCTATGCTGAGGGCACTCCGATCTGGTCACATAATCTCTCCAGTGGTCAGCTTCAGTGAAGAGGAGGCCAGCGTTGCAAGCCGACCATTGACTGGCCTGGAGCAACCTCAGAATAGGTAAGTATAGACATCTTTCCTTTACAGCAGGGGTGCCCAACCTTTTGAAGAGCGAGGGCCACTAAAGCGTCTTGGTAACTGGTTGTGGGCCACAATGAGCAGAGCGGGTGGATGGCATATCCGTGTCTGCTCTGCATATGCAGAGCAGACAAGGACACAGCCCACTATACTTTTTAGCAGATTGGATTGGAGGTAGGACACAAGTCCATTTATTTCTGCCACTACTTAGAGGTGAATGAAGGGTCCAAATGGTTGGACTGTCGGACTGACCATGTGAAAGGAGCCCATGGCTGCTTTCACACTGATGCGCTGCAGTTAACCCAACGTAGTGTACCTTTGGCTTTCCTGCACTTTGCAATAGACTTCTATTATTTTGCAGGTTTGCTGCACTTTCAGAAAGCTCACCAAACTCGCAGGTAATAACAGAAGTCTATGGCTCAGTGCAGGTAACCCGTAGGTAAACTGCTCTGCACCTGCGGATCAGTTTGAAGGCAGCCCAGTAACCACTGCAGAACAGATATGCCCATATATACACTGTGATTTTAGAAATAATTACAGTATTCTATTCTATTCCATCCCAGAGCAGGAGGTCACAGGCCACATGAGAGTGCTCTGCGGGCCACATGTGGCCCCCGGGCCACTGGTTGGGCACCCCTGCTTTACAGGGAGCCGGTTTAAGTTAGACTGGATTCCACTTTAAATGTAGGAACAACTCCTTCCAATCCTTTTTTATCTAGTTTTGGATTGCTGGTAAGAAGCACAGTTGAGTAAGTGAAAATCTTCGTAATAGGAACCCATATGCCAGTAAAAACGTCACACAAGTTCTAACCCTTCCACACTAAAATGAAAAAGTATTGAGTGGGTATGGGCTTTAATGTTTTATGTAGCATTATACAAACCTGCAGTAAAAAAATATACAGCTCTTGCAAACAGTGCAGAAGGGGCTCTTATATTCTTCACACGTTATTGGCTGGTTCATGTTTCATTCACTTGTCTACAAATAATTCCAGCTGCCTAGTATAGAAAAATAGCTCTCTGCCCGCAAGTAATATCTTATCTTTGCTGCTAAAAGAAATGGAAGGACTTGAACGAAGTAAGTAATAGAGGTTGTACACACCGGATACATTTAAAATTTGAAAAACGTATAACATATAATAAATAAAAGTAACACTTACATATAATATCCATTTTGGCAGGAGGTGCAGAGTTCAGTATCATCTAAAAAACAACAACATAGCGCATCATGTAAGGAAATGTATTGCAAAGTTTCAATTAAAGTATACTGTATGTCTGGGGGAAAACATATTCAGTACACCTCTGCAAAACATTTTTTTTTCTCCAAATATACTTGCTGACCGGCCCATTAAAAAGTAAAAATACGTAATTTGTATGACATTAAATACCGGGGGGTTATTGCAGCAGCTTGCTGCCATAGTATTTTTTTTTACTATGGGACCACTTTTACGCTTTCAGATAAAAGTGGTCCCACAAGCAGATTCACCACAGAGCCACTTTTGAAAGCAGCTTCAGGGGTGCCCCCCCCCCTCCTGGCACTTCCTAGTCATTCCCGGGCTTACCTGATCCATCTGTGAATCCTGGGAATAATCTGATGCTGTCTGTAGCTGGGTATGGAGAAGAGTGAGGTCAAGATGGCCGCCATTCATCTCTATGCCCTTGGAGGACCAGAGCGACGTCTGACATCACTTCTGGTTCCCGGGCCATAATCATTTCTTTTTTTTAAAAGCAAAAGTTTAAAAAATATAAATATATATTTTGCTTTTAAAGGTAAATGAGAGATTTGGGGTCTTTTTGACCCCAGATCTCTCAATAAAGAGGTTAACCTTATTTCTATTATGGGAGGATATAAAGGGATGTTTACGTTTCTTGTTATAGGAATACAAGTGATCAAAACAAAAAAATAAATAAAGGAATCGTGTAAAAATGAAAAATAAAAAAAAATAGGATTTTATTTTTTAAAGCATCCCATTCCTCTGTGCTCGCGTGCAGAATTGAACGTGTACGTAAGTCGCGTAAGCAAATGTAAACAGTGTTTAAACCACACATGTGAGGTATCGCTGCGAACATTAGAGCGAGAGCAATAATTCCAGCATAAGACCTCCTCTGTTATGCCCCGTACACACCACCGGTTTTCCCGTGGGAAAAAAACAATGATTTTCCCGACAGGATTCCGCTCAAGCTTGTCTTGCATACACACGGTCACACCAAATTTCGACAGTTAAAAATTCGATGACTTACAACACTACGACGAGCCGAGAAAAATTAAGTTCAATGCTTCCAATTCTGAGCATGCACGTTTTTTTGTGCGTTGAAATTGCATACAGACAAAACTTTTTCCTCACGGGAAAAAAGAGATCCTGCTCTCTTTTTTTCCCGGCAGTTTTTCTGTGGGAAAAAGTCAGATGGAGCATACACATGGTCGGGATTCCCTGCCAAAAGCTCTCATCTGACTTTTTCCAACGGGAAAACCGGACGTACAGCGGCGCATTTATGCGCCAGGCGTAGCGTATCTAAGATACACTACGCCGCCGTAACTTTTTTTTTTCAAATCCAGAAAGAATCCGCGTCGTAAGTTACGGCGGCGTAGTGTATCTTTCCTGGCGTAATGGTGCCTAATTCAATTAGATGTAATGGGGGCGTGTTTTATGTAAATACGTCGTGACCCAACATAAACAACGTTTTTTTTTAACTGCGCATGCGCCGTCCGTGGGGGTATCCCAGTGCGCATGCTCGAAATTAACCCGGAACAAGCCAATGCTTCCGACGGTAACGTCATTCTACGCAAATCCCTATTCGCGAACGACTTACGCAAACGACGTAAAAATTTCAAAATTCTACGCGGGAACGACGGCCATACTTAACATTGAGTACGCCTCATAACAGCAGCTTTAACTATACGCCGGAAAAAGCCGAACGCAAACGACATAAAAAAATGCGCCGGACGTACGTTCGTGGATCGCCGTAAATAGCTAATTTGCATACTCGACATGGATTTCGACAGAAACGCCACCTAGCGGCCGAAAAATTGCATCTAAGATCCGACGGCGTACTGAGACTTACGCCTGTCGGATCGATCCCAGATGCCGTCGTATCTTGTTTTGTGGATACAAAACAAAGATACGATGCGGGAAATTTAAAATTACGCCGGCGTATCAAGAGATACGCCGGCGTAATGCTTTTGTGGATCTGCCCCATAATGTTTGGGGGCTCTAAATAATTTTCTAGCAAAAAAAAACTTTAAAATAAAAAGTTCCATGAAAAGGCCTTATCAGCAAGTGGTAAAATTGTTGCAAATTTACTAAAAGAAGCGGTGTCAGGCCTTCCTGAGTTCTCCTCTGCTGGACTACAAAATACATCCTACTTACCGTACCCAGTGGCGGTGAGGAAAGGTGGAAAAGTTTTTAAGTCCAGCAAAAACTCAGGCAGGCCTGACAACACTGTTTTGGAGTTCAGGGCGGCAAAAGCAGCTTTGTTAGCTTACTACAGGAAGTTGGAAGCACACCAAATGTTGTCAGGTTCAACTGGTATTTTCTTATACTTGCAATAATTTGAAAGAGATAAAACATGGAAGAATGTGCGTGTATTGCAGCTATGTACTGAAGGTTTACTATAAAACACATTTACTGACATTACCTGACCATTTCATTTTAGTTACATTTACACTTTCCTAGGGTTTGCAATAAACGTACCTGTTAATCACTTGGATGTGTAGGACGGGTGAAGGCCAGTGCCTGATGCTTATTGTGTGTAATAAATGAATGTATCACAGTTTATCTGTTCTCAGCTACCAGACATCACCCAAATTAAAATGATTTATGTATGATTGTTATGGCTCAAAGCCCTATGTATAAATGTCGCCTTGCTCGTCTAACTTGATTTATTCATCTAACTTAATGAAGGTTGTGAACAGACTGACACTGACTTTATCTGCTCTTAATAGGTCAGAAATGTGTTTGCTACATGAAATAAAGGTTTAGACAAAATACCAGTGCATGCTCCTGAAAGATTCGTTCAGTGCTGACAGATTATTTTGTACGGTAGATACAAATATGAGATCAGATGAACCTTGCTGATCAGTTATTGAAACATCCCAGGCTGATTTGTTGTGAAACAGGCCAATGAGCAGCCTCGGAGCACTAGGGACTAGTGATATCACTATGGTAATATTACTTCAGGCATTTTCCCCAAAAGATGCAGCAGTCTTAATCATTTCAGCTCTGGTGATACAGCACTGCGTTACTTTAAGGCCGCGCACACACGATCCGTCCATCCGATGAGAACGGTCCAAAGGACCGTTGTCATCGGTTAACCGATGAAGCTGACTGATGGTCTGATGTGCCTACACACCATCGGTTAATGAACCGATCGTGTCAGAACGTGGTGACGTAAAACACAACGACGTGCTGAAAAAAATGAAGTTCAATGCTTCCAAGCATGCGTCGACTTGATTCTGAGCATGCGTGGGTTTTTAACCGATGCTTTTGCATACTAACGATCGGTTTTGACCTATCGGTTAGGCGTCCATCGGTTCAAATTTAAAGCAAGTTCTCATTTTTTTTGACCGAAGGATAACTGACCGATGGGGCCCACACACGGTCGGTTTGGACTGATGAAACGGTCCTAACAGACAATTGCGACACTGTATGCTAATAAAATGTATGTAATTATTTTTCCCCCACAAATAGAGCTTCTTTTTGGTCACCTCTGCGTTTTTATTTTTTTTGTTCTATGAACAAAAAAATACCAACAATTTAGATTTTTTTTTTACTTTCTGTTATTAAACACATAATAAAAAATGTTTTTTTTTTTTTTAATTTCTTCATCAATTTATGCCAATATGTATTCTGCTGCATATTTTTGGTAAAAATATCCCAATAAGCGTATATTGATTGGGTTGAGCATAAGTTATAGCGTTTACAAACTATGGGATATATTTATGGATTTTTTTTTTTATTTATTCATTTTTTACTGGTAATGGTGGCTATCAGCAATTGATAGCAGGATTGCAATATTGCAGTGGAGAATCAGACACCAACTAACCCTTTTTTGGAACCAGTGACACTAATACAGTGATCAGTGCAAAAAATATGCACTGTCACTGTACTAATGACACTGGCTGGGAAGGGGTTAACATTAGGGGTGATCAAAGAATTAACTGTGTGCCTAGCCTGTGTTTTATCACAGTGTGGGAGGTGCTTTCTTTTACTGGGGGAAGACACGGATCCATGTTCCTGCTTTGCAGAGACCGATCCATGCCTTCCCTCCTGTCAGAATAGAAATCTACCTTGTTTACATAGGCAGACTGCCATTCTGCCTATCTGTAGGATGATCAGCAGGTGCTAGCGGACATCAAGTCTGCTGTACCCGCCAATCGGCTCCCACTGTGTATAATGACAGCGAAAGTGAGCAGCCGGCGGCTCACATTCGCGCCCCCTACCCGGAAGTGCAGAATCACGTGTATATGTACATGAATCGGCGCACATTGGCCGCCCTAGGGCAGTAAAACTGCTATAGGTCAGTCGGCAAGGGGTTAATAGGTTATTATTACCTCATCATGAACTTGGGTGAACTGGTATGAACTTTGGGTAAACTGGTATGCTGAGAGTCTCTACTACACAATCTATGGCCAATTTGGAAACATTCAACTAATCTACAATTATATTTTTAGAAAACCCTTGCATTCACAGTAAGATTATACAAACTCCACACAGAGAGTGGATTTAAAGCGCCAGAGTAAGAACACCAAATTAAACTGTGTCTCCATAGTTAAAGTGGTTGTAACCCTAAAAAAATAAACATACTCCTGTCTCTTTAAGAAGTGCATAGTGCTTTTGCAGTGTCATTTGTCCCTTTTAATGTTGTACAATACCTGGTTGATCCTGCCTGTTCCTGTGCTCCCCTATGTAAACTGACCACGCTAATCATGGCTGCTGATCCATAATAGCATGCTCAGTTTATGTGTCTCTATCATCCTGCTGTGTCTTCAGGGTGACTGTATCTCCCCCTCTCTCCATCCCTTCCTGTCATTTCCATAGCCTGTGGTGTGAAGCCAATCCCTTCCATGCCCCTCCCCTGCTGCCTTCATTGAGCTCCTATTCCATTCCTATTTAGCTGTTCTTTGTTAAAGGGAATCTCAGCCCCTCCTACTGTACTCGCTTAGACTAGGAAGGAGTGCAGATGGAGAGTAGAGGGAGACCATGTGACTGCACAGCAGCACTGTGCAAAAATGTACTTGGAAAAAAAATGCACTGCATCTAATATGGACCAAACATAGAGAGGTTAAAAGGATTTATTAGAGGTGACTTTACAACCACTTTAATGCAAGTGACATACCTAAAACAGAAAACAAAAATTCTTTCTTTTTCTCCCTGCACCTCATACTTAAGGAGGAAATTGGATTGTAGGAGGGAGACACTAAGCATTGGGTGCAAGGGGGCAAGGTGAAATTTGAGATCCAAGTTAAAATTGAGATCCTTCTCTAGCCATATGCTATTGATAGCCATGTCCATTCTTATAGGTAGGTCATATTAAACTAAAAACAAACTTGCATGAAAATAGTTCACTGATATTTCAGTTTCCCCACACTGCAGCTGAGGTCTTGCTGCAGCACACACCTGTCTCAATCAGGAGTGCTTAAATAGACTTCTGGCCATGCACCCTGTACTTAAAGCGGAGGTTCACCTTAATAGCATGTATATCTGACCAACTCCCTTACATTCGTAACAAGTACTGTCCGCAATTAGTTTTTTTTTTTATGCTGTACGTACCTTGTAATCCATTTTTTCAATCTACTTCTCCCCGCGGGAGTAGGCGTTTCTATGCCTAGGGGGATAGTCATCTGGGAGGTCGCCCAGATGATTGACATCTGTTCCCCCCGGTGGATAAGGCCCCGACCCCCCCGTATTGCGTAGGCGCGCACGAGTTACGGGGTTTCCGAAAGAAGCCGAACATGCAGAACGAATTGCGGACTGTACTTGTTACGAATGTAAGGGAGTCGTTCAGATATACATGTTATTAGGGTGAACCTCCGCTTTAATAAATAGAGTATGTTTGACCTACTTACATCTGCTCTACTCAGGATCACTCCTGTGATTTGAATTGTATTGGAACTTTGTTTTTGTATTATTACAAGTATAATTCAAAGTTTTCTTAATTACCTATTCTATAAACAATTAATACAGGCTACAGCTTCCCCTTATCCTGATCTATTCTGTGCCTGCAGTGGGTACACTTTGGTCAGTCCATATAGAAACTCACCTGAAGAACACTCTCGACATCCTTCTGCACATGGCACACATTCCTCAGTATCAGGATCTTCAACGTTCCCTATATAAACATAAACATTTGATTCAATCAAATCTCTTTAGCAACATTTATTGATATGGTAGCATGTCCATGTAAATTTCTGTTGGTACTGCTCCTCATTTTTATAAAACCAAACTATTCTGCCACGCTTTACAATTTGACAACATCATAGCATACATACAAGGCAAAAAAAAACCTATGTCTGAACTGGAACATGGGGAATAAGCATGTAATGCAAAAGGGCCAGGCATTCCAACACATTGCAAATGCCAATAACTCAGTCCAAGTCTGAGTCCAGCACGCTTGACACTTGCTGCAATCAGCATATTTAGCTTGATAGCATAATTCATCTCAATATACAAAACAACTAGAACAGCTTAATGTCTACTGGATACATTACCTGGTCTATTCAGTAGTGTTTCTATTGGCACTTATCATGCATTGCTGAATTGTGGGTCTATTAAAGCAGATAAGTATTGCAAATACTTTTATTAAGTATTTAGCCAGATGTTGAAGAACTAGGCCAGATGTTGGTGATTTGGGAGAGATGTAAGTGAAAGATGTAGCACAGGTAGGAGACAATATGGTGAATGAGGGTAAACGTTGTTAAGAAAAGCAAATTCCTTTTTTGTTCTGAAAAAAACATATAATATCTCACAAAAGTCACATTTTCGTAAATATTTTATTATATCTTTTCATGTGACAACACTGAAGAAATTACACTTTACTACAATGTAAAGTAGTGAGTGTACAGCTTGTATAACATTATATACAACACTGTCCCTTCAAAATAACTCAACACAGCCATTAATGTCTAAGCTGCTGGCAACAAAAGTGAGTACACCCCTAAGTGAAAATTTCCAAATTGGGCCCAAAGTGTCAATATTTTCAAGCACTGCCTTAACCCTCTTGGTCATGGAGTTCACCAGAGCTTCACAGGTTGCCACTGGAGTCCTCTTCTACTTCTCCATGATAACATCACAGAGCTGGTGGATGTTAGAGACCTTGCGCTCCTCCCACTTTCCGTTTGAGGATGCCTCACAGATGCTCAATAGGGTTTAGGTCTGCAGACATGCTTGGCTAGTCCATCACCTTTATCCTCAGCTTCTTTAGCAAGGCAGTGGTCGTCTTGGTGGTGTGTTTGGGGCCGTTATCATGTTGGAATACTGCCCTGCGGCCCAGTCTCCAAAAGGGAAAGGGGGTCATGCTCTGTTTCAGTATGTCACAGTACATGTTGGCATTCATGGTTACCCCAATGAACTGTAGCTTCCCAGTGCCGGCAGCACTCATGCAGCCCCAGACCATGACACTCCCACCACCAGGCTTCACTGTAGGCAAGACACACTTGTCTTTGTACTCCTCACCTGGTTGCCGCCACACACGCTTGACACCATCTTAACCAAACAAGTTTATCTTGGTCTCATCAGACCACAGGACATGGTTCCAGTAATCCATGTCCTTTGTCTGCTTGTCTTTAGCAAACTGTTTGGCTTTCTTGTGCATCAACTTTAGAAGAGGCTTCCTTCTAAGAATGACAACCATGCAGACCAATTTGATGCAGTGTGCGGTGTATGGTCTGAGCACTGACAGGCTGACCCCCCCACCCCTTCAACCCCTGCAGCAATGCTGGCAGCACTCATACGTCTATTTCCCAAAGACAACCTCTGGATATGACGCTGAGTATGTGCACTCAACTTCTTTGGTTGACCATGGCGAGGCCTGTTCTGAGTGGAACCTGTCCTGTTAAACCGATGCCACCGTGCTGCAGCTCAGTTTCAGGGTCTTGGCAATCTTCTTATAGCCTAGGCCATCTTTATGTAGAGCAACTATTCATTTTTTCAGATCCTCAGAGAGTTCTTTGCCATGAGGTGCCGTGTTAAACTTCCAGTGACTAGTATGAGAGAGTGAGAGCGCTAACACCAAATTTAACACACCTGCACCTGAGACCTTGTAACACTAATGGGTCACATGACACCGGGTAGGGAAAATGGCTAATTGGGCCCAATTTGGACATTTTCACTTAGGGGTGTAGTCACTTTTGTTGCCAGCGGTTTAGACATTAATGGCTGTGTGTTGAGTTATTTTGAGGGGACAAGTAAATGTACACTGTTATACAAGCTGTACACTCACTACTTTACATTGTAGCAAAGTGTCATTTCTTCACTGTTGTCACATGAAAAGATATAAAATATATATATATATATATATATATATATATATATATATATATATATTATAAATAAAATCAGGACCAAAAATAAATTTGCATATGGATACCTCATATTAATTATTACCAGTCTACAAGTGGAAGCACTAGGCTCCATTTTTATGTTCACAAGGCTTACCTTGACTGCTTTACTGAAAAGAGACTTGTTTACAATGGCGAATAGCTGAACCTCACACTACAAATGCAGGTAATAATTCATAATGTTAGATACGCTACGCCGCTGTAACTTACTGTTCCCAGCTTCGAATCCACAAAGAATTTGTGCCGTAAGTTACGGCGGCGTAGTGTATCTCTCGCGGCATAATTCAAATGTGGCGAGTAGGGGGCGTGTTTTATTTAAATGAAGCGCTTCCTCGCGCTGAACGAACTGCGCATGTGCCGTCCCTAAATTTCCCGCCGTGCATTGCGCTAAATGACATCGCAAGGACATCATTGTTTTGACGTGGACGTAAATTACGTCCAGCCCGATTCACGGACGACTTACGCAAACAAAATAAAACATTTTAAATTATACGCGGGAACGACGGCCATACTTAACATTGAGTACGCCACCATATAGCAGCTTTAACTATACGCCGGAAAAAGCCGACTAGAGACGACGTAAAAGAATGCGACGGCCGCTTGTACGTTCGTGGATCGTCGGAAATAGCTAATTTGCATACTCAACGCGGATTACGACGGGAACGCCACCCAGCGGACGCCGAAGAATTGCATCTAAGATCCGAAGACGTACGCCTGTCGGATCTAACCCAGATGCCGTTGTATCTTGTTTTGAGGATTCAAAACAAAGATACGACGCGGGAAATTTGAAAGTACGCCGGCGTATCAGTAGATACGCCGGCGTACTCTCTTTGTGGATCTGCCCCTTAGAAGGGAAATCGAAGGAAAAGGTAAGTGAACCAAGAATGCACTAGCGTAAAGGAACCTATTTAGAAAATAAAAAACAAACCTTTACAACCCCTTTAAAGAAGAAAAAAACATAGCATATTGCAACGTATTTGTAATGTTCCAATGCATTTCATTAATGTAGTTTTGTACAGTATTATGGCAGCACCGTTTGTGCCCAGAGCGCTTATTTAAGCAGGAAGTGATGTGGGTTTTAAAAAAAAGTTGTCATGAATAGGAAATTGGGACATCTTTTTAAAATACCAATTGCCTGGCTGATATAAGAACAACCCTACTTTTAAGCCCTGTACACATGATCGGTTTGTCCGATGAAAACAGACTGATGGACTGTTTTCATCGGACAAACCGATCATGTGTGGGCACCATCGGTTTGATTTTCACCGGTGAAAAAGAATAGAACATGTTTTAAATTTTTCCATTGGATAAAAAAACAATAGAAAAATCCGATCGTCTGTATGGAACTCCATCGGTCAAAAATCCATTTGATTTTTAACCGATGGAGTTAATTTTTTTCGGCTCGTCGTAGTGTTTTACGTCACCGCATTTGGACACGATCGGATTTTTGACTCATGGGGGCAGATTCATATAGATCTGCGGATCTTTAGATCCGCTAGATCTACCTGGTTTACGATCCGCCGGTGCAATTTAGCGAGGCAAGTGCATGATTCATAAAGAACTTACCTCGCAAACTGCACCGTCGGATCCTAACTCCCCCCGGCGGAATGCAAATTCCGCGGCTAGGGGGAGTGTACAATTTAAATCAGGCGCGTTCCCGCGCCGATTTAACTGCGCATGCGCCGGGGCGAAAAAGCCCAGTGCGCATGCTCCAAATGACGTCGCTACGACATCATTGTTTGCGGCGGGTACGTCGTTTGCGGCCATCGGTATTCCCGATCGCGATACGCAAACGACGTAGAAAATTTAAAAATCGGCGCGGGAACGTCGGCCATACTTAACATTAGCTACCCCTCATAGAAGCAGGGGTAGCTATCCGCCGGAAAAACCCGAACGCAAACGACGTAGAAAACGAGCGACGGGCGGGCGTACGGACGTGAATCGGCGGTTTTCCTCATTTGCATATGCGACGGGTAAAAAATCGCGACGACACCTAGCGGCCGGCGGGAGATTACAGCCTAAGATTCGACTGGTGTAAGTCAGTTACACCAGTCGGATCCAAGGGAGATCTATGCGGAACTGATTCTTATGAATCAGTCGCATAGCTCCGACGGTGGGATCTCACAGATCCGACCGTCGGGTCTCACAGATACGACGGCGGATCAGGAGATCCGCCGGCGTATCTATTGATGAATCTGCCCCATGGTGTGTAGGCAAGACTGATGAAAGTCGGCTTCATCGGATATCCGACGAATAAATCCATCGGATTAGATTCCATCAGATATCCGATCGTGTGTACAGGGCTTATTTATGATCATATCAGTGTTTTACCCAATAGTCACATATTTTCAGATAAGATAAAACAATGTGTAGATCTTGTGTAAAAGTTATAGGCATCTTGGGTAAAAACATTGATACGTAGACACTTACTCACAGAACAAGTATGCATTTGATAGAAGCCATAAGTCCTCATATGTACGCTTGCTCCACATTAATGATACAAAGTGATGAATCAATGGCTCAGTATGACTCCACATTTCTCATAGGGAGGTTTCTTTCAGGGAACACTTAAACTTTGATGGTCAGTTTCATATTGTAAGATGTAGTAAGTTTTATATAGAGCCAACAAAGCAGCGTTTCAGCTCTCTTGGGTTTACTTATAAAGGGGAAATGTTGACTGTAGTCACAGCAGTACTTTTGTCAAGCCAATTATTCTGTCTATTGACTTGTCAAAGTGCTGTTGTGGCAAAAAAAACATTATCTCCCGTTCTTGGCATGAGTGACTTTTTGCCATAATAAATATTCCTTAAAGTGTTGTAACCTGGGTTCATCATCTCAATATATTGAGCTATTTTGGGTTAGCTCCCATTGCTGGCATCAAAAACGACATAGCTAGTTTAGTTTAGCTGAACCTGATCCAATAAATACAACAAGCAGGAGATTGAAAAAAAAAACAGGCATGGCTCACAGAGAAGAGGTTCTTGGTAGAATATGCTTAAGGCTATAACCATTGGCTAATACTAAATCTCAGCTGCTCCTTTGTGATGTAACTCTTATCAACATATTTGTTTTTGTTTTTTTACTTTATAGTTTTTACACATACCACCGTTTTCACTGTCTATGGAGAGATATAGCCTTTAGCATTATTTTACTAAAACAATTGATTCGCTATAGTTATATATTTTAAATTACAGTGGAAGCCTAGATATATGCAGTTGTTAAATCCCATAGCAGCATTGTGAAAATTACAATTATATAGCAGATATCATTTTTTTATAGGCACACAAACATACAGATTTTTTTTTTTTTTAAGACTGTATAGATACAGCATGGTTCTACCAGGAGTAAATATTCATTAGTAGGCTGTTCATGTTTGCTACAGGTCGTGTTTCTCACGCTTTGTTCAGACAACAATGGGAATTACTGTAGCTCACACAGTGTAATAATGCACTTAGCTCACACAGTGTAATAATGCACTTTGGTTCCCACCCCGGAGATGTACCTTCTGGACATTCCAGCTCCTGGCACGCTCCATTGACAGGGAAGAACTTTTCCAGACATTTGTCACATTTGGTTTGGCTCTTGCAAAATTCACAGTTTTCCGGACACTGCACACAGGTGTTCTCAAAGGTGAAATAACCCTGAGGGCAGACTTCTTTGCATTCCCCATTGTAGAGGTAGCGTATTCTTCCATTTTTATCTTGGTGAAAAAAAAAAAATCAATACATGTTACTTGTACAAGAATACTCAGCTACATAGCACATGCCTTTATACAAAAGACCAAAATCACTATAACCTTTACCACTGTTTGGTTTTTGAAACAACAACTTTTGGCCTATTATTTTTATCGGGGTATTGCGCGCTCCGGCGTATAGCGCGCACCCCTAAAGTGGACCCGCTTTCCTGTGGAAAAAAAGATTTTTGTACTTACAGTTTTGGTGTCTTGCACGGCGTCCATCGGCGGCCTCGGCGGGTCCGGCGTCCGTCTGCGGCTTCGGGTGTCCTCTTCGTCGGGTCCAGCGTCCTTCTGCGGCGTCCTCCCCGCTTTCCCGCGCCGAGTTTGAATACTGCACCGGCATATACCGAGCGCAGTACACTCGTGTATAGTCGGGCAGGCTCGGCTCCTCTCGCGCTCACGTCCTGTACGTCCAGGACGTGAGCGCGAGAGGAGCCGAGCCTGCCCGACTATACACGCGTGTACTGCGCTCGGTATATGCTGGCGCAGTATTCAAACTCGGCGCGGGGAAGCGGGTATCGGCGTATATCGCGCACCCATGATTTTGCCCTGATTTTCAGGGCAAAAAAGTGCACGGTATACGCCGATAAATACGGTACCTTGTTTCTCCAAGTTTAATGCCGCGTACACACGATAGTTTTTCGTCATGAAAAAAAAAACGACGTTTTTAAAAACGTCATTTAAAATGACCGTGTGTGGGCTTCACATCGTTTTTCGGCTTCTGAAATAAGGTTGATTTTCGGGTTGTAAAAAATTATTGCGTGTGGGCTAAAACGACGTTTTGCTCAGAAGCAAGTTATGAGATGGGAGCGCTCAGGTAAAACTACCATTCATAATGGAGTAAGCACATTCATCACAATGTAACAGACAAAAAAAAGCGCGAATCGTCTTTTACTAACACGGAATCAGCTAAAGCAGCCCAAAGGCGAATAGAACTTCCCCTTTAGAGTGCAGTCGTACGTGTTGTACGTCACCGCGCTTTGTTCATAATTTTTTTAAAAACGATGGTGTGTGGGCAACGTCGTTTTTAATGATGAAGTTGGAAAAACGTTGTTTTTTGGACATGCTGAAAAACTATGTTTTTTTATGCCGAAAAATGATTGTGTGTATGCGGCATAACATCTGTTTTTATCAGCTTTAAATGCAAGTCAGCAATTTTTAAATCACTTCTAATTTTGAAATGTGGGTAACTGCTGGGAAGTTGCGTTTGATCTACTTTGCATGTCTTTGGACGCAGAAGGTGCTATTGAGATCTGTTTGTGTTCCAGGCAAAAACAAGTCAAATGTAGCCCCCACACCCAATACATATGCACTCACCAGCCACTTCATTAAATACACATGTTCAATTGCTTGGTAACACAAATTGCTAATAAGCCAATCACATGGCAGCAACTCAATGCATTAAAGGCATCTAGATGTGGTGAAGACAACTTTCTGAAGTTCCAACCGAGCATCAGAATGGGGAAGAAAGTGCCTTTGAACGTGATTGTTGGTGCCAGGTGGGCTGGTCTGAGTATTTCAAAAACTGCAGATCTACTGGGATTTTCACACACAACCATCTCTAGGGTTTACAGAGAATGGTCCAAAAAAGAGAAAATATCCAGCGAGCAGCAGTTGTGTGGAAGAAAATGCCTGGTTGACAGTGACAGTTCTGTCAGCTAAGAACAAGAAACTGAGGCTACAATTCGCACAGGTTCACCTAAGTTGGACAATAGAATATTGGAAAAACATTGCCTGGTCTGATGAGTCTTGATTTCAGCTTTGACATTCAGATAGTAGGGTCCGATTTTGGCTTTAACATAAAAAAAGATGGATCAATGGTTCTGGCTGGTGGTGGTATAATGGTCTGGGGGATATTTTCTTGGCGCACTTTGGGCCCCTTAGTACCAATTGAGCATTGTTTAAATGCCGCGGTTTACTTGAGTATTGCTGATGACCATTTCCATCCCTTTATGACTACAGTGTACCCATCTTCAGATGGCTCCTTCCAGCAGGAAAATTCACCATGTCACAAAGCTCAAATAACCTCACAACAATGAGGTCACTGTACTTCAATGGCCTCCAAAGTCAACAGATCCCAATTCAATAGAGCACCTTTGGGAAATTGGATCATGGATGTGCAGCCAACAAATTTACAGCAACTGCGTGATGCTATCATGTCAATATTGACCAACATCTCTGAGGAATGTTTCCAACACCATGTTGATTCTATGCCCCGAAGAATTAAAGTGTTACTAAACCCAGGACCCTGCATTCACTATATCTGGTCTCCCCCAGAACATATAATAATTTTAGTAAATATAAACTGCTAAATACCTTTTCTCAGTATATTGCAGTCTTGTGACTTTTATCAGTGTCTGGTTAAAGCTTGTAGGAGGAGTTGTCATACTGCACTGGCTGTCCTATCAAGATGCAGGACCCCTGACCCTCTGATTGGCCCTGTGCTGGTCAAATGTACTCTCCCAAGAAAAAAACTCTCTAGCAATACACATCAAACTGAGCATGTGCAGCCTGACTCCAGTAAATCTGTTTTATCCGGACATGTTTTGGGGGCAGTGCAAGAGGAGGATCTGTGCATACAGGATCTAACAGCCTTTTTACACAATGCAGAGGATAAGCCCCTTAGGTTCCACAGTGAGTATAACAGGCATGCTTTACTGCATATACAGACTGATTTTACTGTTGTGGCACTTTACACTTTAAGGCAATTTTGAAGGCAAAAGGGAGTCCAACCCGGAACTATCAAGGTGTACCCAATAAAGAGGCTGGTGAGTGTATATTTGTACAAAATCCATCAATACACACCATTCATGTGATTTTTTTTTTCTAGTAGGACCTAAAACTTAGATCTTGTATTTCCAAGGCACTCTGAAATGCATTTTTCCAAAATGAAATCCAATGCATTTGATTAACATAAAACCTTTTGCGACAGAAATGTTTTATGTACCATGCAGAGCAGAACAGCCACTTGTGTGGCAGCACAGTACTTTCCAGATGGTGGCAGCATTGAAGCATCTCATTTAGAATACCAGCCCTTCAAAAGCACTGCTGTACTCATTAAATACAATAGCATGACACTGTGCTCTAGTATGACTCCGTATAAACGCTGCACTACAATTCTATCCATTAAGAAAAGTTTTAAGGTCTAAATGTCTAGAAGAATGAGCAACATTAAAGTGAAAATTGTTGTTGGTCTCTAAATAAAAGGACCTGTAATAAGTACAAAGACGGCAGCTCTAGGGCTGACAGTTTCACCATGAAAGTAAGGGAACATCTATCATCAGACTTGTAAGGCTCCTGAGCCAAGGAAAGCCAGTCACAGGGCTCCTGAGAGCAAACTGTACAATGAAAGAATGTAGTCTACAGCTGCAAAAAGGGAAGAAAATCTATATTTTTTACACTGACAGATGTATGTAATGAACATTTTCAGCCACCACCACTTTTCTATAAATATAGAAGAAGAGGCACAACTAACCTTTATTAAAGGTGTAGCAGTGCAAATCAGATCTTCTCTAAAACCTGGGAAACTATATTAAAGGTACCAAAGGCCTTGATTTAAATGCACTCTATATAGAGAGGTGTATTGCTGGACAATCCAAATAAATTCAATGGGCCAGATCCACAAAGATCTGCCTATCTTTAGGCAGGCGTAGCGTATCTCAGATACACTACGCCGCCGTAACTTAGGGGCAGATCCACAAAGGTATTACGCCGGCGTATCTCTTGATACACCGGCGTAATTTCAAATTTTGCGCGTCGTATCTTGTTTTGTATCCACAAAACAAGATACGACGGCATCTCGGCTAGATCCGACAGGCGTACGTCTTAGTACGCCGTCGGATCTAAGCTGCAATTTTTCAGCGGCCGCTAGGTGGCGTTTCCGTCGAATTCCGCGTCGAGTATGCAAATTAGCTATTTACGGCGATCCACGAACGTCTGTCCGGCCTGCGCATTTTTTTACGTCGTTTGCGTTCGGCTTTTTCCGGCGTATAGTTAAAGCTGCTGTTATGAGTTGTACTCAATGTTAAGTATGGCCGTCGTTCCCGCGTAGAAATTTGAAATGTTTACGTTGTTTGCGTAAGTCGATCGCGAATAGGGATTTGCGTAGAATGACGTCACCATCGGAAGCATTGGCTTGTTCCGGGTTAATTTCGAGCATGCGCACTGGGATACCCCCACGGACGGCGCATGCACAGTTAAAAAAAAATGTAGTTTACGTCGGGTCACGACATATTTACATAAAACACGCCCCCCATTACATCCATTTGAATTCCACGCCCTTACGCCGCCAAAGATACACTACGCCGCCGTAACTTACGGCGCAAATTCTTTGTGGATTAAAAAAAAAAAGAAAGTTACGGCGGCGTAGTGTATCTTAGACACGCTACGCCTGGCGCATAAATAAAGTAAGTTACAGGGGCGTAGTGTTAATGTATCGGCGTAAGGGCGCGCAATTCAAATGACTAAGATGTGGGCGTGTTTTATGTTAATTCATCTTGATCCCACGTAAATTACATTTTTTTGAACGGCGCATGCGCCGTCCGTGGGGGTATCCCAGTGCGCATGCTCGAAATCACGTCGCAAATAGTCAATGCTTTCGACGTGAACTTAATTTACGCAAAGCCCTATTCGCGAACGTTTTACGCAAACGATGGAAAATTCGACGCTGTCCCGACGTCCATACTTAACATTGCGTACGCCTCATAGACACAGGTTTAACGCTACGTCGAAAAAAGCCTTACGTAAATGACGTAAAAAAATGCGCCGGGCGGATGTACGTTTGAGGATCTGCGTATCTAGCTAATTTGCATACTCTAAGCGGAAATCAACGGAAGCGCCACCTAGCGGCCAGCGTAAATATGCACCTAAGATCCGACGGCCTACTAAGACGTACGTCAGCCGGATCGAGCCCACATTCAGTCGTATCTTGTTTTGTGGATACAAAACAAAGATACGACGGCGCATCGTAGAACTTACGCGGCGTATCAATAGATACGCCAGCGTAAGTTCTTTGTGGATCTGGCCCTATATGATCTATACACAGATCACGTAGGAGTTAAAACCAATTACATCAGCTTGGCACCATTTTTTGTGTCCTGTAATATGGAAATTGATGAATAGGTTCTTGCTGATCTCAGGTGGAAAAGTGGATAAGAATAGTTCTGCACTTTAAACGCTATGAGAAGCCTATGACAATATCTTCTATGGTCAGGGCTATTCAATTAGTGACCCTCCAGCTGTTGCAGAACTACAAGTCCCATGAGGTATAGCAAGACTGAGCCACAAGCATGATACCCAGAGGCATGATGGTAATTGTAATATCCTAATTTCATATCCTTGTTCTATGTGAACATAGGTAAAAAATTTACCTTCTCAGGGTCTGCAAGCTACTTTTTAATGGTTGTTTTCAGGAGACATGTCAAAATATCACAAAAAATCATTTGATAGTGTAGTAGGGATATGCAATTAGCGGACCTCCAGCTGTTGCAGAACTACAAGTCCCATGAGTCATAGCAAGACTCTGACAGCCACAAGCATGACACCCAGAGGCAGAGGCATGATGGGACTTGTAGTTTTGCAACAGCTGGAGGTTCGCTAATTGCAGATCCCTGAAGGTGTTTAACCAAGTGATCAGAGAACATTCAAACCTCTCAGCTGTCCCTCATTCGAAGGTTCCTTTTTTGGAACTAAAGCTCTCTGTCCCTCTTGCCTTCTTAGTTGTCTCGTTTGACACATGCATAGCTCCCAACGGTCTCTGTTTTCGAGGGACTGTCCCTGATTTGGAACAATGTCCCTCTGTCCCCCTCATTTGTTCCTCATTTTGGTCTGATCTATATAGTCATATATAAAATGCACTTTTTATCTTTCAAAAAGTGTTTCCCAGCGCTAAACCTTTTATCCAAATCCTAAATTGCTGCATTTTGTCAATTTTAAAAGCCAATATAAAGGAATAGTAGTGATAAAAAAAGCCCTTGTGAACTTAGTAACTTTTTTTGGGTTAATTCTTCTTTAAGGGGGAGTGACAGGGGGCGTGTCCTATGCCTACATACGTTTGCTAGTAGGTGTCCCTCATTCCCATCTCAAAATGTTGGGAGGTGTGCACATGTATAATAAATGCGATACAAAACGATCTAAAGTGTTACATTACACTAAATCTTTTACCCAAAGCTTTTTATTCTAACATTTTTTTTAGTCAGTATAAAGGAAGCATGATAATGAAAAAAATACACACAAGGGTTTGGCAAGTCTCCTACCTGCTTTGTACTAAAGGATGCCCTTCTTTTCCCAAGCTGGGCATTTTAATGAATGTCTGGAGAATCTATTATAAAGATTATTCAATGTGTTGTTTGATATTGAGCTTCCTTTATATGTTCCCAGTTTTCACTGCTCATACATTACACAACGGTTGCCCCACTAAGAAGAAAATCCGGCCACACTGGTGTATCTGTATTGTTGAATCCTCCATTCTGAATGTCATTTGATACAGTGCCTTGAAAAAGTATTCATACCCATTGAAATTTTCCACATTTTGTCATTTTACAACCAAAAACGTAAATGTATTTTATTGGGATTTTATGTGATAGACCAACACAAAGTGGCCCATAATTGTGAAGTTGAAGGAATAAATAAATATGTGAAAGGTGCGGTGTGTATTTGTATTCAGCCCCCCTGAGTCAATACTTTGTAGAACCGCCTTTCGCTGCAATTACAGCTGCAAGTATTTTTGGGGATGTCTCTACCAGCTTTGCACATCTAGAGAGTGACATTTTTGACCATTCTTCTTTACAAAATAGCTCAGGCTCTGTCAGATTGGATGGAGAGCGTCTGTGAACAGCAATTTTCAAGTCTTGCCACAGATTCTCAATTGGATTTAGGTCTGAACTTTTACTGGGCCATTCTTATGCCGTGTACAATCTTATACTGTACATTGTGACATCAAACGGGTTTACATCCACTTTAATGCTCTCCTTGTCCAGCCTGTCAGTTTAGGTGGATGGCCATGTCTTGGTAGGTTTGCCGTTGTGCCATACACTCTTTCCATTTTGGGATGATGGATTAAAGCTTCATGAGATGTTCAAAGCTTGGGATATTTTTTATAACCTAACCCTGCTTTAAACTACTCTATAACTTCATCCCTGACCTGTTTGTTGTGTTTCTTGGCCTCCATAATGCTGGTTGTTCACTATGATTCTCCAACAAACCTCTGAGGGCTTCATAGAACATCTGTATTTATACTGAGATTAAATTACACACAGATGGACTCTATTTACTAATAGGTGACTTCGGAAGGTAATTGGTTCCACTAGACTTTAGTTAGGTGTATCAGAGTAAAGGGGGCTGATTACAAATGCACACCACACGTTTTAGATATTTATTTGAAAAAAAAGAATGAAAACCATTTATGATTTTTCTTCCACTTCACAATTATGTGACACTTTGTATAAAACCCCAATAAAATACATTTATGTTTTTGGTGGTAACATGACAAAATGTGGAAAATTTCAAGGGATATGAATACTTTTTGAAGGCACTGTATGCAGGCCCAGATTTACTCCCTATGCTGCCCCAAGGCCGGCCCACCGGGAAGAATCCCGATATTCCCGATGGCCAGTCCATCTCTGCCCCCTGTTGCTGCAGCGCCGCCCCTGCACCCACTGCCGCCCCGAGGCCTGGCCTCGGTGGCCTTGCCTGGAATCCGGCCCTGACTGTATGTGGTCTATGGCTAGTAATGTCTGTCAACAGCTAAATCATCTTCACTTAGTTTTTACCCTTCTTACTTTCAAGGCTCGCTTTGCCTATAAAGCTTGTAATCCTCTACTGAGGACAAACAGAGGTTATTTGTCTTAAGCCCAAAAAAAATGATGCTGCAGTTTACACATTTGTCTTTAGGCATTTCCCCCATCCCTTCACTACTAAGGATTATTTGGTAGTAAAGCATTTACAATCTTGCCACTGTAATTATAGGACTTACCGGTGCCACAGGATATACATGCATCAGGCTCACTGTCATTGCACCTGTGACAAGTATGGTGACAGGAATGGCACTGTCTATTAAGCTCATATTTTCCAGAAGGACAGATCAATACACACTCTCCATCATCAAAGAATCTATGAAAGAAAAGACAGAGTTATTAATAATAATATCACTTAATGATGAGATTTGACATTAACACTGTTATTAGTTATATTATTATGTAGTAATTACAACAAGAACAATAATAATAAATAACAACACATGATACTATACAGATGCAATTTTGAAACTGGTGGCATTTATTTAGAAAATAGCAACTAACATATTTTTACCATATTTTACATGAGTTATGTGCAGTTTTCCAATTTTTTAATGAGTATGTTGTCAATGTTAGGGTCAGAACTGTTTTTTACGACTTCTATGTAATTATGGAAAATATCATTTTTCTAAGATATCATTTAACTAATAAATAAATACCAATTTTTACGTAACATCTTTTGCGTTTCAAATACTTATCTCGCTGCTAAAAAAAAACCTTGAGGGATCTTCCATTAAAAACATATTTTTACCATGAGACAGAACACATGCTGGTGTTTTTAATAAAGAGTCATACAAACACAGCATAGTTCAACATCAGGAGATGTACTAGATGCTTCTAGAGACATTCAGCCACTTGCTGGTACTTTTATTCAGTGGCTGACATCACTATCCTCTGCATGGAATTGCCTTACAATTCTACATTATATATATATATATATATATATATATATATATATATATATATATATATATATATATATATATATATATATATATATCTGTGTGCATATATATGTAGTTTCACAATAAATGTCCATATAAATATGCAGGCAGTCCTCGAGTTACAAACATTTAACTCAAACAAAAGGAGACAACAGGAAGTGAGAGGAAATCTACCCCAAAGAAATGGAAATTCACCCGTACACACGATCGAAAATTCCGACAAGAAAGTCCGATGTGAGCTTTTGGTCGGAAATTTCAACCGTGTGTATGCTCCATCGGACTTTTGCTGTCAACATTTTCGCCAGCAGGTTCTCTATTTTTCCGACGGAAAAAGTTCCTATCGGAAAATCCGCACACATGCTCAGAATCAAGCAGAAGAGCCGAACCGCCTATTGAACTTCATTGATCTTGGCTTGTCGTACGTCTTGTACGTCACTGCGCTCTTGACGGTCGGAATTTCCGATAAGATTTGTGTGACCCTGTGTATGCAACACAAGTTCGAGCCAACATTCCGTCATAAAAAATCCACAGTTTTCTTGTCAGAATTTCCGATTGTGTGTACGCGGCATAAGAGTTATCATGGGGAAAAGGTGTCCCCACAGAAAATGTATCACCAATCCTTGTTTCCACAACACCCCAACATTTACAAAAGCCAATTGTCACAGGGACAGAAAGTGAGGTGAAATCTTCTGAATAGGGGCACAGACAGCAAAACCATTGTTACAGAGGTGTTAACCTTTCTCTATGCTATCAAAAAAATGTAACAATATTTTTTTGGGCTGAAATTGCACTTAAAAAATGTACCTATTTACCAGTTCCACTATATATACAAATTCAACTTAAAGTGGTTGTAAAGGCACAAAGGTTTTTACCTTCATGCATTCAATGCATGAAGGTGAAACACCTTCTATGTGCAGCAGCCCCCCCAATACTTACCTAAGCCCCATCTCGATCCAGTGATGTCCACGAGAGCCTTGCCTCTCCTGGGACTCATATTCCTGATTGGCTTTTGGCAGCATTGGGAGCCATTGGCTCTTGCTGCTGTCAATCACAAGCCAGTGAACCAGACAAGAGATGGAGGAGACACACAGAGCCATGGCTCGGGGGTGAACCTGCTTGGGTGCCCCCACAGTAAGCTGCTTGCTGTGGGGGCACCCAGCAGGAGCCAGGACTGCCAGCAAGGGACCCAAGAAGAGGAGAATCTGAGCTGCTCTGTGCAAAACTATTAAGCCCCATACACACTATCAGTTTTCCTGATGGTTTTCTCTTCAGGTTTACCAAAACCATCTAATATGAGGTCAAACCTTAAGCGTTTCAATTTGAATCCAATCAGGCAGGTCCTTGTACTACATGGTTTTGGTAAACCTGAAGAGAAAACCAGCAGGAAAACTGATAGTGTGTATGGGGCTTTACACAGAGCAGGTAAGTATAACATGTTTGTTATTTATAAAAAAAAAAAAAAAACAAGGCTTTAATATCGCTTTAAGAACAAACCTACAGAACCTTATCTTATTTTTGACCTGGGGACTGCCTGTATATATATATATATATATATATATATATATATATATACACATTTGTTAACATATTAGTCATATATACTATGCAAAGATTATTATTATACAGGATTTATATAGCGCCAACAGTTTGTGCAGCACTTTACAACATGAGGGCCGTACAGTTACAATACAATACAGGAGGAAACGGAGGGCCCTGCTTGTTGAGGCTTACAATCTGTGATGCCTGTGAGTCTGATTGAGGCAAACTGGTATCCATAAGTACAGTAGCAGTATCAGACATGTGAATAGGGTCAAATTTGAAAATAAATGTATGTAACCAGAAATGAATTTGATGCTGTGTGTATTAAAACATAATGCAAGTTCACCAGATACATATGGTAAAGTGAACAGACAACATTAATCAGTTCTTTATATTTTCATGCAACACTTTGTTTGGATGCAGTAAAAAAATGTAACCTTTTATTTGTTAGCAGGAGTCTAAATCTTCTTTTAGAATACATTGCTATGTGCAATAATTTTACAAAACAATATCTTGCATAAATCCATTAAAAAGCGTATTTGAAAGGGCGATGTGCAAAATGCAGAAATCTGTGGTAATTATCTTTCACTGCTCTATTCTGAAAGTGATGTCTAGTTACTATGGATTGCCACAATTTGCCCTTTGCAGTGCCTTATTATACATCCATAAATCCCCATGTTCAAAGATCTTTTGATTGCATGAACATTCTGTTTTAGTTGAGTTTCATTCCAGGGAAGCTAGAAGAAGCTCAATTATACAGCTTATGGGAAAAGTGAGAATTATAGGACTTGTGCCAATAACCAATAACCCTAGCTCTTTTAAAATAGATTTTTTTTTTACTTTTAGACAGTGAAGAGGGCTTAAATCACCTGCTAGGTTTTTATTACTGCCTCCACCCCCATTAAAAAGATTCATCCTCGCTATTTGTCCTGTTTACCATTATCATGAAAAGTAAAAAGAAAATCACAAAGTTTGGGTTGTCCCCAGAACAGTAATGGAAGGGATCAGTAGTTTGGTGACCTGGGGGTGGGGCAATGGATTCCCTTAATTTGCAGGAATTTCCTCTTGTTTCCTGTTTTCTGGCAAAAAAAAACTGACAGGGGTTATAACCATCCCTAACTCTATCCAAAATAAAAAAAGAGATCTGCCTGTAGTTACATAGTTACATAGTAGGCAAGGTTGAAAAAAGACACAAGTACATCAAGTCCAACCTATGTGTGTGATTATATGTCAGTATTACATTGTATATCCCTGTAAGTTGCGGTCGTTCAGGTGCTTATCTAATAATTTTTTTAAACTAAAACCACTGCCTGTGAAAGGGAATTCCACTTACTTGACTGAGTTCCCTAAGTACCCTTGGGTGCAAGCCACCTGGTCCAACTGATTTGTTAATGTTAAGTTTCCCAAGTCTATTTCTAATTCTGTCCTCTGTTAGCCATGAGGGTGCTTCCTGTGATGTGTCATTAGGACAAACTCTGCAGTTTTGGTTACTGAAGCCCCCTGATTCCCTCATGAAGACTGAGGAGAGGGATAAATTCAATACTTTTGCCATCTCCCCATCCTTTGTAACCAAATGTCCTTCCTCATTCTTTATGGGGCCAATATGGTCCGTCCTCCCTTTTTTAATGTTTACATACTTAAAGAGTGAGTGAGTGAGTGAGTGAGTAACTTGTATAGCGCTACAAATGAAAACGAAATGGCCTCAAGGCGCTTTTTGCATCCAGTGCCATCCTGTGTCTTCAGAAGAGGTGGGTCTTAAGTTTTTTTCTGAAGGCCCGATGGTTTTCTTCCATGCAGTTGTCCGTGGGTAGAGCGTTCCACAGCCGGGTCCTTGGAATGCAAATCTTCGTTCTCCTTTAGATTTGTAGTGGGTCTTGGGGATGTAGTGTTTTATTTTCTCGCCTAGATATTGAGGAGCATTTCCTTGTGTGCATTTGTGAGTGAGGCAGAGGGTCTTGAATGTAACCCGATCCTTTTCAACTAGCCAATGGAGGGTCCTCAGGGACAGGGTGATTGATTCCCCGGGTTTTCTTGGGATTTGTTTTTCTCTCCTCCACTATGTGTCTTTTGTTTCCTATCTTAGCCGCCCTAATTGCACCCTTACATATCTTGTTGCATTCTTTGTAAAGTCTGAATGCTGATGATGATCCCTCAGCCTTGTATTTTTTGAAGGCCTTCTCCATTGCTTTTATATGCATTTTTACATTAGAGTTAAGCCATCCAGGACTTTTGTTTGCTCTTTAAAATTTATTTCCCAATGGGATGCACTGGCTAATGCCCTTATTTAATATGCTCTTAAAGCAAACCCATCTCTCCTCCGTGTTCTTTAATCCTAAGATTTGATCCTAATTTATATCTTCTAGCAAGGTTCGTAGTTTAGGTTCCACTTTAACTATTTATTTCTCTGCACTTACTGTAATTTATTAGGCCCCGTTCACACTGAATCTAACTTTGAAATTGTGCGCACAATTTCAAAGCTGCAGGTCAGTCACGCACCACTTGGCTGATATTTGTGTAACTTCGTGCACAGATGTCTATGCAAGATTCACCTAAAATCGCAAAAAAGTGTGCAGGAACCTTTTTTTTAATTGGTGCAGCACTGCAAAGTCAGAGAGACACAGATTTTAACAGTTCCACTGCCCACAATAGGGTGTGATTTGTCATGTGATTTGGACCTGTCAAAATGCATGACACATCGAACCGGTGTGAACTGGGGGAATTGTACAAGCTTTACTAAGCTCTATCTACCCTATGAAGAACTATGATGCAAACAGTACTCCAAATTAAAAGAAAAATGGTAAAAGCATTAATACTACACTTATACTTACACTTGAATACCTCTCAAACAAAAAATGAGAATCTGGTCTAAACAAACATTTTTCTATGGTTTCATTCCAGAGAATAATTGGGGTTCAAATTTTTCTATTTTTCTGATGAATCCCAATTCCGATTATTTGGGGCATCTGGAAAAAACCTTGCCCAGAGAAGAAAATAAGCCCTGTACACACAGCCAAGAATCCCATCTGTTTGAAAACCGTCAGTTTTCCCGATGGGTTTCCTGGCAAGCTTGCCTTGATAAGCCATGTTTACACACGACCACACAAAAGAGCCGCCGTTCTTTTGAATGGCAACAACGCGGTGACGTCAAAGACTACGACGAGCTGGCTAAATTACGTTCTATGCTACCACGCATGCGTCGAATTGTTATCGAGCATGCACGGTTTATTTCCCCTTGAGGTAAGCATACAGAGGACTGGTTTTCTTGGCAGGAAACACTCTGCCGGGAATCCCACCGGGAAAATAGAGAGCAGGTTAGCCTCGTACACACGACCAGTTTTCCCGGCAGGAAAACTGCCAGGAGAGCTTTTGGCTGGGAATCCCGGCAGAGTTGTATGCTCCCTAGCAGTTTTCCTGACAGGAAAAATGAGTTGTATGCTCCCTAGCAGTTTTCCTGACAGGAAAAATGACATAAAAAAATAGAGAACCTGCTCTGCTAGCTAGTCTGTATGCTTACCTGAAGGGGAAATAAACCGTGCATGCTCGATAACAATTCGACACATGCGCGGTAGCATAAAACTTAATTTAGCCAGCTCGTCAAAGTCTTTGACATCACCGCGTTCTTGCCATTCAAAAGAATGGCGGGTCTTTTGTGTGGCCGTGTGTATACATGGCTTTTCAAGGCAAGCTTGGCAGGAATCCCATCGGGAAAACTGACGGTTTTCCAACAGACGGGATTCCTGGCCATGTGTACAGGGCTGTTCTCTATATTTTTCCGGCAGTTTTCCTGTCGGGAAAACTGCTAGGGAGCATACACATGGCCAGGATTCCCAGCCAAAAGCTCTCCTGGCAGTTTTCCTGCTGGGAAAACCGGTCGTGTTTGGGGCTTAAAGCATCATGAGACCATTCATGTGTGGGGTTGCTTCTCAGCCAAGCGAGTGGGCTCACTCACAATTTTTCCTATGAACACAGCCATGAATAAAGAATGGAAAAAAAAATTCCTCTAAAAGCAACTTCTCCCAACCATCCAAGTACAGTCTGGGGACAAACAAAGGCTTTTCAGCATGATAGAACACCTTGCCATAAGGAAAAAGTGATAACTAATTGGCTTGGGGAACAAGTTAAGGTGTCATTGTATAAACAACAACGGTGACACCTTATTCCAACATGTTTGTCTGAGATGTACCTGGAACACCTGTGAGCCTCTGAGGTATAATACAGCTGGACCTGGTGGTCAATTTGGGCTCATGTGACTCCGTAATAGAGTCCTTATGTTTTGGAAGAGGCCATCCGATTCCTGGTGGAGAATCATGTGGTGGATCTGAATTCTTGTTATGATTATGTCCTTTCACACATGGGGACCCTTGGATATCAAGATTTGAACATTTTACTAATTTTATGATCACATTTATAATCATTGGGATAGCTGCTAATATGCAAATTAACTTGACTCCTAAATCTGATACCCAGAACACTGATGGCTTTCGTTTTCTTGCCATGAGATTATAAGTAATCAGGAAGAACAGTGCTGAGCCTGTGCCTTCCTCCAATATTACATCATCTTGATGGTCATGTAAAGCACAAAATACATAAAGGAAAACTTTATTGTTTAAATAAAGCCTATACCAGTCTGGACCTGCATAGCTATGCCATAATAAAAAAGGTGAATAGTGCATGTTCTTTTTTTTTTCCGATCCTCTATAAGTGTATTATACAGTATCTCAAAAGTGAGTACACCACTCACATGTTTGGAAATTTTTTATTATATCTTTTCATGTGACAACACTGAAGAAATACTATACTTCATATTCCCATTGCACACATTCCTGGATGAGCTCTCAAATTAAAGGGGTTGTAAAGGTAAAAAAAAAAATCCCTAAATAGCTTCCTTTACCTTAGTGCAGTCCTCCTTCACTTACCTCATCCTTCGATTTTGCTTTTAAATGTCCTTATTTCTTCTGAGAAATCCTCACTTCCTGTTCTTGTGTCTGTAACTACACACAGTAATGCAACACTTTCTTCCTGGTGTGGAGAAAGCCTCTTGAGGGGGTGAGCAGGCAAGTCAGGACACTTTCTACTTTGCAGATAGAGAAAGGAGCTGTGTGTTAGTGGGCATCCTGACCCTCCGGCTCGCCCCCTCCCTCCTCAAGAGGCTTTCTCTACACCAGGAAGAAAGCCTTGAATTACTGTGTGTAGTTACAGACAGAAGAACAGGAAGTGAGGATTTCTCAGAAGAAATAAGGACATTTAAAAGCAAAATCGAAGGATGAGGTGAGTGAAGGAGGACTGCACTAAGGTAAAGGAAGCTATTTAGAGAAAAAAATATTTACCTTTACAACCCCTTTAATACAGTAGATGAAAGACACCAGCAATGCCATCAGCACAGAACTGGCAGACCCAGGTACACCCATCTACTGTCTGGAGAAGCCTGACCAGAAGTGGTCTTCGACGTGTAAGCTAGAACCTGGTTCAAGTCACAATGAAGATATTTGCCAGCACACCATGGAAACGACATGAATAGCGTCCAAACGGATGATTTATTGCATGATCACAACACAAGGAGAGTGCAACGTTTCGGAGTCATGCAGGTCCCCTTCGTTATGCACTCTCCTTGTGTTGTGATCATGCAATAAATCATCCGTTTGGACGCTATTCACGTCGTTGTGCTGGCAAATATCTACATTATACATAACACTGAAGTAATTACAATTTGCTACAACGTAAAGTAGTGAGTATACAGCATGTATAACAATCTCCTCAAAATAACTCAACACACAGCCATTAATGTCTAAACCGCTGGCGACAAAAGTGAGTACACCCCTAAGTGAAAATTTTCCCTCAACGGTTTCATGTGACTCATTAGTGTTACAAGGTCACAGGTGTGTTAAATTTGGTGTTATCTCTCTCACTCTCTCATTCTGGTCACTGGAAGTTCAACATGGCATTCCATAACAAAGAACTCTCTGAGAATCTGGAAAAAGGAATTGTTGCTCTATATAAAGATGGCCTAGGCTATAAAAATATTGCCAATACCCTGAAACTGAGCTGCAGCACGGTGGCCAAGACCATACAGCAGTTTAACAGGACAGGTTCCACTCAGAATAGACCTCACCATGGTCGACCAAGGAAGTTGAGTGCACGTGCTCAGTGTCATATCCAGAGGAAAATAAATGCTAGCATTGCTGCAGAGGTTGAAGGGGTGGGCGGTCAGCCTGTCAGTGCTCAGACCATACGCCACACACTGCATAAAATTGATCTGCATGGCTTTCATCCTAGAGATGTTGCACAATAAATCCAGCAAACAGTTTGCTGAAGATAAGCAGACTAAGGACATGGATTAATCTAAACATGTCCTGCGGTCTGATGAGACCAAGATAAACTTGTTTGGTTTAGATGGTGTCAAGTGTGTGTGGCGGCAATCAGGTGAGGAGTACAATGACAAGTGTGTCTTGCCTTCAGTCAAGCACGGTGGTGGGAGTGTCATGGTCTGGGGCTGCATGAGTGCTGCCGGCGCTGGGGAGCTACAGTTCATTGAGGGAACCATGAATGAGAAACATGTACTGAGACATACTGAAGCAGAGTATGATCCCCCCTTTTGGAGACTGGGCCACAGGGCAATATTCCAACATGATAATGACCCCAAACACACCTCCAAGATGACCACTTCCTTGCTAAAGAAACTGAGGGTAAAGGTGATGGACTGGCCAAGTATGTCTCCAGATATAAACCCTATTGAGCATCTGTGGAGCATCCTCAAATGGAAGGTGGAGGAGCGCAAGGTCTCTACCATCCACCAGCTCCATGATGTCGTCGTGGAGGAGTGGATGAGGACTCCAATGGCAACCTGTGAAGATCTGGTGAACTCCATGCCTAAGAGGGTTAAGGCAGTGCTGGAAAATAATGGTGGCCACACTTTGGGCCCAATTTGGACATTTTCACTTTGTTCTCACTTTTGTTGCTAGCAGTTTAGACATTAATGGCTGTGTGTTGAGTTATTTTGAGGGTACAGAAAATTTACACTGTTATACAAGCTGTACACTCACTACTTTACATTGTAGCAAAGTGTAATTTCTTCAGTGTTGTCACATGAAAATATATAATAAAATATTTACAAAAATGTGAGGGGTGTACTCACTTTTGTGAGATACAGTATGTGTGTTAGAATTGTGGGGGTCTTGTTTTTGACATAAACAGATGTATTGTATGTCATTTCAGAATGTAGACTCAACTGAGATGCAAAGAGTGCTAAACGGGATTCTTATTTAATCTATGCTCAGCTTTTTAAAAATGTTTACTTAAAAGCAAAACTCAGTATGGATAGCCAGAGTTAAAACTCATATCTAATTAGCAACTTGGACATCAAATTCTCTTACATACAAAAATGTGTTCCTGTTGAATTATACATAGACTTTAGGAAACTAAGCAAACAGTCTAGTGTACACCCTCTCCTATTACCCAGACAACTCTTGTAAAATAAAAACAAGAAACAAAGTGTGTTTAATATAACGGAAAGACTGTGAAATTGATTCTTCCTAGCTCCTGCTAGCTACTGTTTTTTTGTGGTTGATCCCGTATTCCTAGCAGACTCTTGAAGCATTTCTAAAAAGCCAAGCTCTATATAGCCACGTACATTAACAAGGAAAAAAAATGCCTTGTAGATAAAGTCTGTTTGTTTGTTTTGTTCTCATTGCAGCTGGGAAACCCGGACCCAGGGATTCTGTGGTTAGTGACCAGCTTTGATCACATTGACTGGCACCTCTCTGTAAAGGCACGTGTCTGGAAGCTAAAACAAGGAGTCTTGCACTTGGTTTATGCTCTCTGATTGAATCTGAGTGGTAGTAAATCCCAGCTAATCAAGGGCAATGTTTTATACTTATTAATGAGCTTCTCAGTGGTGCCACAATTAATGTAAGGGAATGTATAGTGCGATTGTGCATGTTTTCCTTATTAGGGTCAAGACAGAAAATGTTTTCTTTTTTTGTCAGGTTAATATAAGTTTCGATAATATGAGTAGTATCTAGTTTTTGCTCTGGCCAGTAGATGGACCTCTTGGCTTTCCACCTCTCTCGATTTTTCTTTCCACTTACCACATGCTGAAATAGAACTGCTATATACAGAGATGAATAGATCAAGGTAAACTTTACACACAGAACTGAAATACATGTAGTCAGATAACTTATTTCTTATCCCTTTTAGTGAAAGACAGCTGTGTATGATAGGGAGCTACTTCTGCTGCTCTCAGGGTTGTAATCAGGGTGGTACAGTCCATACACATGTATGGGTCCCAGGTGTCCCTAGGGGCCTGAGGGGGGATTGCTTCTCTGCGCACCTTCCCCACCTTCCCCACATATCCTCTGTGGAATAAAGCACTCTGTGACAGGTGTTGGCTGCTTATCACAACAGCACACTTAGCCAATGGAGCCTAGGCTCCGCCTCCATTCTGACCAGGGGCAGACTAAAGGCCCAGGGTAAGTGGAAGGGGGAGGGATATACTTGCCACTTTGGGGACAGCAGCAGTGTCATTGCTTCTAAATACATACACTGCGCTGGGGTATATGTATTTAGAATGTCCAAAGCTCCTTTCTTCCCCCCTCCCCATCTCCTGCACTGTGAGATCTCTGACTCAATCCCCCTCCTCTGATCACCAGTGCGGTGTGATGAGGGGGGGGGGCACACTGTAGCTACTGCTGGCCGGGACGGCTGCTCACACTACAGGGAGGAGGTGAGCTGAGTTTTTTCTATCTATATAAACATCCCGCAACCACTCTGTCCACATAATGTGAAGGTATTTTATGAGCACTCATGTAACCCTGTGTTTATGTGGTAGGTTTACACTTCTGATGGTGCAGACTCAGAGCTTGGATAACACAGGGTTAAATAATTGGTCATCAAATAATTTAACATCATCTGGACATACAGAGTGCTAGGTGCTGGATTATGTGGACATGTACTTACATCTTATTACAGGAGGATGTTTTCTTTGAGTACCAATTTTGTATTATGTGTTTTTGTACATATTAGTAGAGGAGCATTAGTTATTAGTTATACACATCACTATCTGACCACTTCTCAGCCCCCTACTCCCCCCAGATTGCATCACCTGCAGACCACTTCATACATCCAGCTGACGGACATCACTCGGACCCTTATCTGCCCAACATCACTCCCTGGTCACCCCACAGGCTGCCATTAAAATAAATCCTTCCCCATTCTGCCACTGTCATACCCTCTACACTCCTCTCCTCTACTTACTGGAGGCATTACACTGGACTGAATCTGGAATGTACTGAGGACACAGAAAGCATAGAAGGACTACAGAGGGAGGACACTGTGAGAGAGGACAGACATAGAGGGGAGATGAGACTGGAGAAGGATGACATGGTTTGGAGTAGGAGGACATAGAATGGAGGAGGAGGAGGACATAGGATAGAGGAGGAGAAGGACATGGGATGGTGAAGATGGGACTGCAGGATGAGGAGGATTTGGGATGGGGGAGATGGGACTGAAGGAGCATGAGGACCTGAGATGGAGAAAATGGGAATGGAGAAGGAAGAGGACATGAGATGGAGGAGATGGGAATGGAAAAGGAAGAGGACATGGGATGGAGGAGATGGAACTGGAGGAGGAGGACATGGGATGGTCGAAAATGGGACCGCAGAAGAAGGATGGAGGAGATGGGACTGGAGGAGCAAGAGGACATGGACTGGAGGAGATGGAACTGGAGAAGAAAGAGGACATGGGATGTAGGAGGAGGACATGGGATGGGGAGATGGGACTGGAAGGGGAGCACATGGGATTGATAAGGGAGAGGACATGGGATGGAGGATATATTAGGTTGTGAGAGTATTAAAATAAAAGTGGGTGCACTGAAGGACTTGGTGGGATGGCCAGTGGGTGGATTTGGTGGGACAACCAGTGGGCGGACCTGGAGGAATTTTTGTAGGCAGGCCCGAGGGGGGGAGGGGGTTATACCTAATGCCATGTAGGGGGACCCAACATTTCTGATGGCTGCCTTGGCTGCGCTGCCCTTGTAAGTGAACCATAGCTAAGAGCAACAGTTTTAGGTGATCCTACCCATTCTTGAGAGACGCCTGAAACTATTGCTTCCTAGTACTGCTACTCAACTTTGCAAAATTAAAAGACATAGGGGTTGATTTACTAAAGGCAAATTGACTGTGCACTCTGCAAGAGCAGTTGGGTAGTGAGACAGTCAACAGTAAATGGCTTCAAACATGCTTGGGATAAACATAGATCTATAGTCAGACAACAAAGTTCACCAAAAAACAAAACAAAACAAAAAACAAAATGGCCAGACTCGATGGACTACTCAATCTTTTTCTGCCGTCACTTTTGTATGTTTCTATATTTCTATTTAATTAAATTGGATTTCTATATAGGCCCTGTAAAGCTATGGGAGTCTTCATGCAATAAATTATATGAATTTAACTTCAGTTGTCCAATTATGTGCCGATGCAAAAAATAAACAGGAATTTGCTTTTCACATGATTGGATACCCCACATACTTATGTAAAGAAAAATACACAATAGTAAAAGACACTTAAATAATGTGAACGCTACAATTACATTTCACTCTTTGTATCACAGATTTGACGAGAACTGAGACTTTGTGATCTATGTATTGTAAGTGTAACACATCTTCAATCAAACTTTAGCGTCCTCTAAAAAGACATCTGAAAGCAGACTGAGTACCTCTGTAACTACTGTCATGCTCTTGAATAGACTGTATATCTGTGATGGTGATGAAGTGGGATGAACTTCTGCATACTTATTAGAGGACAAAGACCACCAGCTTGTTTCACAGTGGTCTCTCAATGGCTTTGAGATAACAATGTCCTTTAGTCAATACACAGTTCATTGTTAGAGAGCAACCCTTGCCCAGAGACGCCTCCAGCACTGTGCCTGTCCAACGAGCCATGACATTTAGAGCAAAAAAAAGGGCACGTTGGAAAAAGAGGGATCAAGAGCAAAAGAATTGGCTTAATGAGCGGACAGGAACTAAAAATGTGCTGGAAACAATAGACAATGTCATCTGACCTTTCTACTGTTCCTTTATAATGTTATTATACGCATTGGTGGATAAAACTGTCTCTGGAATAGTTGAATAGTTTTTTTTCATACTGAGCTTATGAATTAATATATGTACATAGTTATACATTTAAATCTTGGCAGACTATGCTATGAAATGAATTCCTGACAAAACTGACTTGAAATATTTCACTTAAAGTTTAAAGAGTAAACATAATACTCTTTGCTAATGTTTTTTTTTAAACGGGTTGCTGCAAAGAGTCCCCAGGGGTGTGGCAAAATGACATAAAACCCTGTACAGTCTGATCTGAAAACATTCCTCTGTTATCTCCTGTGTACAGAGAGAAAAGAGAGAGAGAGAAAGAGAGAGATAGAGAGAGTACAGCCCACTCCTCCTCCTGGCTCTCTCCTTCTCTTTGCTCCTGTCACTACTTCTATCAGCAACCCAGAGTGTGCCGCCCACCTATGTTCTAGGAATCGAGGATGTCATCAGTTGCTGAGGGTAGGTCAAGCAGCTCACACAGCTTTCTGGGTTTTCCAACAGAAGTACTGGCCGGAGCAGAAAGGAGGAGAGAGCTGGGCTGTGTTTTATCCCTCCTCTCTGCACAAAGAAGTTAACTTAGAATGTTCTCAGGTTGGACTGTACAGGGCTTGATTGTGGGTGGGTGCGGTAATCTAATTCTGTAAAGTCCAATCTGGGAGTTCTGTGTCACCTCCTGTATACAGACAGAAGGGATAGAAGCTGGGGGGGGGGGGTCACAGCACACACCTCCTCCTGGGTTTCTCTCCTCCTCTCTGCAGCTGTCACTACTCCTGTAGTGATGGGAGGGATGTGGTGGGATGGGAAGTTTTATGCTAGGAGGGGGGAGATTTGTGCTTGGGGGATTTGTTCTAAGAGGGGGGATTTAGGAGGGGTTATGCCAGGAGTGGGGTTTTTGTGGTAGGGGGGATTTGAGGGGTTAACATCTTACAGACTGTTTAACTCTGCCTTACCACATACCAGGTGCAGTGTGATAAAATGCAATGGAAACTGCACATTTTCCAGCACTGCACAAAAATGCATTTTAACTCTTAATAGCACCTCCACACATTTAGCAAATGCGCGTATGTCTGCGAGCAGCCAATTTAAAAAACAAAAAACAAAACAAGCGGGCACGTGCTCGCGCTTGGACACATCTCCTGGTATGAATGAGTCCTGGTGCGCCCCATGATTGTGTTCAATTATAAAGTTTGCCTGTACTAAAATAGGTTGTAAAACACTGATGTATTTACATATTTGGATAATACAGAGTAGCCAGCTTCTTCTCATTTGACAGCTTACGTACCTCCCACAGTTCTGCACAGGCTATGTGTGGTATTGGGGTTAAGTTCAACACTACTTCTAAAAGGTAATACATGGGTTTGCAGAGGCATTTGGTGCACTCAAAGTTGATTTATATCCTTTGTGGCTATTGAGGAATATATGTAAATACAACTTTTTGTGCTTGGAGTTTAGCTTTAAGAGATTATGATCATGTTGGGATTGAAACTATTTTAACAAGTTACCACTTTGATGTTTTAAGAGGGTAAAGGTTGGAGAAAAAAAGTATGATTGAATGTATGACATTGTTAACGTCTTATCATCTCAGTGGAGAAAAAATCTTCAAAGTTTGGCTTAACTGGACATCTAACACTGAACAATTAATTTTTGAACAGTATTCCCTGTCAATCACCTGGCTACATTAAACTATGAAGTTCATGGTAACTAACTAAACAGGACATCATTTACGAAGGATGAATTTCTGCAGGGGAGTGCCCAATACTTACTATGCTCAGATGTGAGTGCAGGTTCCTTTAACTGCATTCCCGACAACTCCTTGGGTCCCTGGTAAGATAAGCTCCTCCACTTCTCTTCCTTAGCGGCTCAGAAAATCCACACCTGATGAGGCAGAGGTACCTGGGGCAAGTACGCTCCAGCCAGGTAAGCATCCCTACACTGTCAGAACAAGCTAGAGAGCAGGAACCTAATAGAACACAGCTTCTCTGGAACACCCAGCTACTGTGGGAAGCACCTTCCATTTGCTACCGTAGTAGTGCAATAGTGCATTTCTAGTGAGGTGGCCCTTTATCCCTCTGCGTTGGATCCCCCCAAGTGTTCACCTGTGTAATCAGAGCTACTCTGACTGCGAGGTATGCTGTTTATGAGGAGCTGTTGTGTTTTGAACTGTTTTACTTAAAGCGGTGGTTCACCCACAATAACAACATTCTAGCATTAAATTAAGCATAGTAGCGCGAGCTACAGTATGCCTTTATTTTTTATTTTTTGCCCCGTACTCACTGTGTAATCCTATAGTGAAGATTCCGACTCCCCGCAGGGAATGGGCATTCCTATCCAGAGGGAAGATGATTGACGGCCGGCTATGGCACGTCACGCTCCCCGAAGATAGCCGGAGTAGGTCTCGGCTCTTCACGGCGCTATACGGTGCCTGCGCACAGACTATGCGCAGGCGCCGTGAAGAGCCAAGTCCTATTTCGGCTATTTCCGGAGAAGCGTGACGGGCCAGAGCCGGCCGTCAATCATCTTCCCTCTGGATAGGAACCCCCATTCCCTGCGGGGAGTCGGAATCTTCAATATAGGATTACACAGTGAGTACGGGGCAAAAAAAAAAAATAAAGGCATACTGTAGCTCGCGCTACTATGCTTAATTTAATGCTAGAATTTTTTTTTTTATAGGGTGAACCCCCTCTTTAAGTAGTGATTCTCAGCTAGACTCTTGTTATAGAGACTGTTGTGCGGCCAGGTTACCCTGATTGAGCCACAAAGACATTGCTGTAAAGAGTCCATGTTTGTGCAGCTTTCATGTTCTGTTTTTCATTATTCTGCCGTGTATGGTTAACTGTAGTCAGGTAATGCCTTAGCAAAACCTGTAGATATTTAGTAAATAAGCCACTTGCTCCTCTTTATTTCAAATAGAAATATTGACATTTTTGTAATTTGAAGTTGACCCCTATCCATAAAAAATAAAATATATGAAATATCTACTAGAGCTAAATGAGCTTATATGCATTTATAAAACAATTTCATCTTGTAATGCAACAGCCATATGCATGTATAATGTAGTCTCACCTTGTAATGGAACATCCAATACACTTATGTCTACCAGGACCAGTGCACTTATAACAAGATGCATCACATGGCCTGCAATGTCCAGTTGCATCAATATATTCGCCTAACAGAATAAAAAAAAATCAAGTCAGTGGATACACTTCATTCCAGGCGAGCATGCAGCATTAAATTATGCCTATAATCAGTAGGAACCTTTACCCTTTGTTACCAGCATTCTTGTTATGGATAGATAACTAATGAAAGAAAGGATGAAAAGAAAAGTATTCTTGGAGTAAGCACTGCTTCAAGATCCTCCAATGCTGGTCACATAACCAAAAACCTTAGCGATTTAGTCACATGACTCTGTGGAATGGAAATATTAGACTTCTGACTGGCTAATCCTAACTTTCAGCAGAGATTATGGGCCTGATTCCCAGTGGAGATACGACAGCGTATCTCTGCGTTGTGCCGTTGTATCTATGCGCTTGATTCTTAGAATCAGTTACGCATAGATATCTGTTAGATCCGACAGGCGTAAGTCTCTTACGCCGTCGGATCGTAACTGCATATTTACGCTGGCCGCTAGGGGCGTGTACGCTGATTTACGCGTCAAAATATGTAAATCAGCTAGATACGCAAATTCACGAACGTACGCCCGGCCGACGCAGTAAAGTTACGCCGTTTACGTTAGGCTTTTCCCGGCGTATAGTTACCCCTGCTATATGGTGGCGTAAGTGCGGCGTACCAATGTTAAACATGGCCGTCGTTCCCGCGTCGAAATTTGAAAAAGTTACGTCGTTTGCGTAAGTCGTCCGTGAATGGGGCTGGACGTCATTTACGTTCACGTCAAAACCAATGACGTCCTTGCGGCGTATTAGGAGCAATGCACACTGGGAAATTCCACGGACGGCGCATGCGCTGTTCGGGAAAAACGTCAATCACGTTGGGTCACAGAACATTAACATAAAACACACCCCCTTGTCCCACATTTGAATTAGGCGGGCTTACGCCGGGCCGATTTACGCTACGCCGCCGCAACTTACGAAGCAAGTGCTTTGAGAATACAGCACTTGCCCGTCTAAGTTGCGGAGGCGTAACGTAAATCGGATACGTTACGCCGCCGCAAAGATACACAGTTCTATGTGAATCTACCCCTATGTGACTAGCTGCCTAGGCACTAAAGCCCAGAGTACAGAACCCAGAGTCGGATTTCTTTTAAGAAAGGTAAGTATTCCATTCCTTCTCGTATTATTTATTCATCCAAGTAAGAATATTACCATAGATAACACTGTTAACTTTGAGTATAGGTTCTCTTTAATAATATGTTGATTGAAGTTTGCATTACAACAAAACATTTAACATAAAAACAGTAATAATAAACTAAACTAACTGGCAGATAGTAGAAACCATAACCACATACCATTAAGGCTCCGTTCACACTTGAGCATAGTGTAGGTTTTTAGAAAAAAATTGTGGAACGTTTTTTGAGCGGCACCATTCATTTGAATGGGCTTCCCTCCACTCCAAAAATGCTCCAAGGAGGTTATGTAGCAAATCTTGGCACAGAGACAGGGACATTTGGCTTTGTGATTTTGACGCGTTTTGTCACTCGACAATTACAGCAAAATTGCACTATGTTTGGGGTGCCATCAGGAAATAATGGCATTGCAAACGCATTCCCGTGTTTTGCCATGATTCTGCCCATGATTCCAGTACACTCAAGTGTGAATGGAGCCTAAGTTTCTTGACAGTGCTGCTTGAGTGTCCTGAAATATTCTGAACTCTGCAGTATAGGGTAATAAGAAAAACTCCTTTCCACACTACAATGCAGCGATTAGTACATATTTGCAGGCTAGAGGGCTATCACATGGGGAGGAAGATGTGCTTAATTTTCAGTTGGTATATACATAGGAGCTTGAGCAGTCTTTGGAAACACTGCAATGAGGCTTATCATTAAAGATAGGTGCTGGGACCCTTTGGAGGCTACTATCTGCAAGCTATTTTTCTACAGTACAGGTATTATGAGTATTTTTTAACAATGACGTTAATTCACATATTTACAGAAAACAAGGACATAACATGATCTGATGCAGGTACAGTATATCAATGGGAAAAAAATAAAAATATTAGCATGGAAAATGATCCTAAAAGTTAAGCAGAGAAAACGTATAAGCTGCATAAGACTTTCTAGGTTAGTAAACACAAGGGGGGTTATCCTCAAAAGAGATACTCCGACTTAACTGCTGTTCAGTCTGTGTGTAACTTTGGAAACGATCCTCAAAAGGCTTTTTCCAAAGTTACACAGAAGATCCGGCATGTGTAATTGAATTACACTGCCTAATTTTAGGATGCAGTACCGCATCCGCCGCTGGGGGCATTTCGAGTCGAAATGCCGTTGCTAGTATGCAAATTAGCACTTAAGGCGATCCACAAAGCTTTCTAGCTTCCTTTTTGCGCCGTAAGTGTTATTTTGCAAGTGTAAAATTAGGGCTCGTTTTACAAAGTGTAAAGTTAGTCACACCTTGTAAAGGCCCATTGCAGCGACGGCATTTGGTATGCTTTCCCGAGGGAGAACTCCACGTCAATTTGTAAAAAACAAAACCGGCATGGGTTCCCCCCCAGGAGCATACCAGGCCCTTAGGTCTGGTATGGGTTGTAAGGGGACCCCCCCTACGCCGAAAAATCGACGTAGGGGGTCCCCTACAATCCATACCAGACCCGTATCCAAAGCACGCTACCCGGCCAGCCAGGAAGGGAGTGGGGACGAGCGAGCGCCCCCCCCCCCTCCTGAGCCGTGCCAGGCCGCGTGCCCTCAACATGGGGGGGTTGGGTGCTCTGGGGCAGGGGGGCGCACTGCGGGCCCCCCCACCCCAGAGCACCCTGTCCCCATGTTGATGAGGACAGGACCTCTTCCCGACAACCCTTGCCATTGGTTGTCGGGGTATGCGGGCGGGGGCTTATCGGAATCTGGGAGTCCCCTTTAATAAGGGGGCCCCCAGATACCGGCCCCCCACCCTAAGTGAATGGATATGGGGTACATCGTACCCCTATCCATTCACCTGGAGGCAAAAAGTAAAAGTTAATAAACACACAACACAAGGCTTTTTAAAATATTTTATTATTCTGCTCCGGACGCCCCCCCTGTCTTCGTTATTAGCTCAATTACCAGGGGGGGCTTCTTCTTCCGCTCTCCGGGGGTCTTCTCCGCTCTCCGGGGGGGGTTTCTTCTTCCGCTCTCCGGGGGGGGGCTTCTCCGGACTCCGGGGGTCTTCTTCCATCTTCTCCCCTCTTCCGCTCTTGACTCGGCGAACCCCGGTTCTTCTGCAGCTCTCCGGTGCCTTCTTCTTCAGCGCTGGCTGCCTGCTATGTTTGTGTGTTAGCTCGATTTCAAACAGGCAGCCGGCGCGGTCTTCTGTGGCGTCAGGGTCTTCTGGTCTTCTCTTCCTTTCTTCCGATGTTGCCTCGTCGCCTGTTGTCGCTGTAATGATGGAAGCGCGCCTTGCATCACATTTATATAGGCATCACCGTCCCATCATGCTCCGGCAGGTACCCACGTGGTGGGTGCACGTGGGTAGGCACCCACCACGTGGGTACCTACCGGAGCATGATGGGACGGTGATGCCTATATAAATGGGATGCAAGGCGCGCTTCCATCATTACAGCGACAACAGGCGACGAGGCAACATCGGAAGAACAGAAGACCAGAAGACCCTGGCGTCACAGAAGACCGCGCCGGCTGCCTGTTTGAAATCGAGCTAACACACAAACATAGCAGGCAGCCAGCGCTGAAGAAGAAGGCACCGGAGAGCTGCAGAAGAACCGGGGTTCGCCGAGTCAAGAGCGGAAGAGGGGAGAAGATGGAAGAAGCCCCCCGGAGTCCGGAGAAGCCCCCCCCCGGAGAGCGGAAGAAGAAACCCCCCCCGGAGAGCGGAGAAGACCCCCGGAGAGCGGAAGAAGAAGCCCCCCCTGGTAATTGAGCTAATAACGAAGACAGGGGGGGCGTCCGGAGCAGAATAATAAAATATTTTAAAAAGCCTTGTGTTGTGTGTTTATTAACTTTTACTTTTTGCCTCCAGGTGAATGGATAGGGGTACGATGTACCCCATATCCATTCACTTAGGGTGGGGGGCCGGTATCTGGGGGCCCCCTTATTAAAGGGGACTCCCAGATTCCGATAAGCCTCCGCCCGCAGACCCCGACAACCAATGGCAAGGGTTGTCGGGAAGAGGTCCTGTCCTCATCAACATGGGGACAGGGTGCTCTGGGGTGGGGGGGCCCGCAGTGCGCCCCCCTGCCCCAGAGCACCCAACCCCCCCATGTTGAGGGCACGCGGCCTGGCACGGCTCAGGAGGGGGGGGGGCGCTCGCTCGTCCCCACTCCCTTCCTGGCCGGCCGGGTAGCGTGCTTTGGATACGGGTCTGGTATGGATTGTAGGGGGACCCCCTACGTAAATTTTTCGGCGTGGGGGGGGTCTCCTTACAACCCATGCCAGACCTAAGGGCCTGGTATGCTCCTGGGGGGGGAACCCATGCCGTTTTTTTCTTTGAAAATGGGCATGGAGTTCTCCCTCAGGAATGCATGCCGCTGTCATTTTTTTTATCCCCGACGCAACTTTAAGCCGTCGCGATCCTCAAAACTCGGCGTAACGTAACTTCGCGCATGCGCAGTACGGCCGGCGCGCATGCGCAGTACGGCCGGCGCGGGAGCGCGCCTCATTTAAATGGGACTCGCCCCATTTGAATAGGAACGCCTTGCGCCGGCGGAATTTTAGTTACACAGCCTGAAATTTCTAGATAAGTGCTTTGTGGATCAGGCACTTAGGTAGAAACTTTAAGGCAGTGTAACTTAAATTGGATTTTTTAAGTTACGTCAGGTTTTTGTGGATCTGGCCCAAGATATTTAGTAAGTTTTAGCTACCACAATTAGCACACAATAGCTCTCTGCCATCAGCCACTAATATACCTATAGCCTTATTAATAGCCATGACTCTTGTTATTTTTAAAAAAAAAGTCAGATAAGTCTTTCATTGAAAAGAAGTAATGCAAGTAGAGAAAAATGAGAATGAAAAGAAAACAAAATGAGCATATGTTATTGTTAGTTGGCATAATGGATATAGTTTAGTAAGTTAGAAAATGTTCTAGCCATCATGCTTACTGCATAAAATAATACTATAAATAAAATATTATGTCTCTTACCAATAACAGTGGCAGGTGATTAAGAAGAAACTCCCGGATATCCAAATAATGTATGGCCTAAAAAATACTACCTGGAATTTTTATTTATTGTCAGCACACAAAGGCTGTAGTTCCTTTAGTCTTTCACATCTGTGAGTGCAACCACTAGCTATCAGTGATTAAAAAACACATTTCTGCCCAAATTTAATTACATTCCTAATCTGCAAAAATGTAACTATAGTATAGGAAATACTGTACACTTATTCATGCCACTAGCATTTAGTTGAGAGGCATTATTTAAAGTGTAAGTAAAGGCAAAACTTTTTTTTCTTAGTTTGAGTTCTGAGCGGAGATAGGTTAGACCAAGCTTTTTTGCTGTCTATGTCCCCAATGGGAGGGGTATTTGTCCTTGTGACCGTAATCAAAGAGAATGAACATATGGGGGGATTTTAGATTTATCACAAGAGAAAGCAGTGAGGGTAAGGTCCCATGCACACAGGGGGCCAGATTCATGTAGATCAGCGGATCTTTAGATCCGCTCGATCTACGTGTTTTACGATCCGCCGGTGCAATTTAGCGAGGCTAGTGCAGTATTCATCAAGCACTTACCTCGAAAATTGCATCGTTGGATCGTAACTCATTTGCATATCCGACGCGTAAAAAAAAAAACGACGACACCTAGCGGCCGGCGGTAGATTGCAGCCTAAGATTCGACTGGTGTAAGTCACTTACACCAGTCGGATCTAAGGGAGATCTATGAGGAATCTGATTCTATGAATCAGCCTCATAGATCCGACCGGCTGGACTCAGAGGTACGACGGGGGATCAGGAGATCCTCCGTCGTATCTCCTTGATGAATCTGCCCCAGGGCGTTTATTTAACTCTCTTAGAAGCCAGCAGCGTTTTTGCAGAAAAAATGCCTGACGCTTGTAAAGCCCCGTACACACGATCAGAAATTCCAACAGCAAAAGTCCGATGTGAGCTTTTGAACGGAAATTTCGACCATGTGTATGACTTTTGCTGTCGGAATTTCCGCCAATAAAAGATTGAGAGCTGGTTCTCAAATTTCAAAATCGAAAAATCCGTTGCAATTCCGACGCAGGCTCGGAAGCATTGAACTTAATTCTCTCGTCTCGTTGTAGTGTTGTACGTCACCGCGTTCTTGACGGATGAACGTTCGTCAAGAACACGGTGTATGAGATGTGACCGTGTGTATGCAAGCCAAACTTGAGAGGAATTCTGTCGGAAAAAACACCCAAGGTTTTTCCGACGGAAAATCCGATCATGTGTATGACTTTTGCTGTCAGAATTTCCGCCAATAAAAGATTGAGAGCTGGTTCTCAAATTTTCAGACGGAAAAAATTCCTATCGAAAAATTTGTTGCAATTCCGACGCATGCTCGGAAGCATTGAACTTAATTTTCTCGTCTCGTTGTAGTGTTGTTGTATGTCTCTGCGTTCTTGACGGACGAATGTTCATCAAGAACATGGTATATGAGATGTGACCGTGTGTATGCAAGCCAAGCTTGAGAGGAATTCCGTTGGAAAAACCATCCAAGGTTTTTCCGACGGAAAATCCGATCATGTGTATGCGGCATTAAAGTATCTAGGCGTCAAGCTCTTGGGCGTTAATTCATTTCATTGGCTAAAATAAATAATTTATTCTGACCTTTGAAATAAATTAGTGCTCAAGCACTAATGTTTAGGTATGTTTAGCAGCTTCTAGAAGCTTCAGGAATTTTCTCTGCCCAAACTCTGTTGCTTCTGAGCTTAATGGAAGTGGGGTTTTTTTCGGCTCATGCACACAGGACGTTAGAAAAAACAAGTTGCAATGCCACTACCAATGCCAGGAAAAAGCAGCTGTAAAAATGTGCTTCTAGTAGCTTTTTATATTGGCATGTAGTCTGGCAGGTCAGGAAAGGGGGGGGGACCAGCAAGCTCCACCATACCAGGCCACATGCCCTCAACATGCACCCCTCACTCCAAAGCACCTTGTCCTACCAATTCACTCCAAAAAAGTGTCAAAAATAAAAACAGCACACAGTTTTTGACAAAGTAATTTATTAAAGCAGCTCCGGCATCGGCAGAGGGAGAAGACAGTGGCATCAGAAGTCATCAGCGGTGAGAGAAGAAGAACAACCGGAAGATGAAAACATTGGCGGAGGGAGAAGAAATCAAAAGGAGAGGAAATGCCGGAGCTGCTTTAATAAATTACTTTGTCAAAAATCTGTGTGCTGTTTTTATTTTTGACACTTTTTGGGTAAATGGGTAGGAGTATGGGTACACCCCATACTCATTCACACAGGGTGGGGGGGCCGTGATCTGGGGGCCCCCTTGTTAAAGGGGGCTTTTAGATTCAGATAAGCTCCCTGCCGCAGACCCTGACAACCAACAGCCAGGGTTGTCGGAAAGAGGCCCCTTGTTCCCATCAACATGGGGACAAGGTGCTTTGGGGAGGGGGTGCAGGCAGCCCTGCCCCAAAGCACCTACCCCCCCATGTTGAGGGCATGTGGCCTGGTATGGTCCATGAGGGGGGTGCTCCAGGAGGGGCATTTAGAAGCAGTTAAACAATTTAAAAAACAACTTCAGATGCCCCTAGAAGCAGTTGTAAAAACGTCCAGTGTGCATGAGGCCTACATCTTCTAATGGACATGCATTTTACAGTAACAGCTGTCTAACATAGGAATTCCTCTCACTTTAAAAAGATTTTCTATCACTTCCTGTTACATCTCTAGGACAGGAGGTCAAGGGAGGTCTCAGTGGCACATAACCAGCAAAATAAATAAACTGATAGGGGTTTTGACCCTTTCCCTTTGACTACTAAAAAAAATAGTTTGGCTATTAATAAATTTTAACCTTAGATGATAGTGTTTCAAAACTTGTATGGCTCAAGTTTTTTCTTGCTATAATTGGCAGAATGAAATTCACTTCTTTGACATGCGTAAAAAACTGGTATACCCACTTTTACCCCACAAAACCATCACCAGAAAAATATTTCCTGTATATCGAAAAAAGATCAGGATAAATATGAGTGATTGTGAGGTCAATATACATCAATTTAGATAAAAGTAAGTGCCTGCATTCAAACTTTTTGAAATATGCCCTTTAGTAAGTTTAGACCAGAGTTATTCTTCATCTGTGTGTTAAGCTTGGCTATACTGCCAGGGTCAGCTATTTTCTCTGCTCCAGCTGGGCTACAAATAGGATCACTCAGAAACATTCTGGCAGTTAGGTAGCCCGTGAAGCTAATATAGCGAACAAAAATCAGAGATGTGAAAATAATGGTTAACTGTTTCAAACACTTCCATTGACATCCCTGTACATAAATCCACACAAATACAGATTTAAACAAATATATTAAGGTACAGTATATTGCAGTTGTAAAATTAACTTATAATGAGATATAATAATAATAATAATAATAATAATAATAATAATAATAATAATAATAATAATAGCAAACACTCCCTTAATGGCAAAAATATGTTAAAATTTAACTAAAGTCAAAGCTTTTCTTTATATTTGGATAGGGTGGTTAGAACCACTAAAAAGGCATGTGTCCTTGTTTGGAAGACCGCCCTCTCTATTTGTCCTGATCACCAACGTCACCTAGAATGAAAGTTTGGGTAAATCTAAAATTCTGAGTTGCTGCCAGTATAACAATAGAGGGGAATTCTTCCAAGGTGGATTCTTGTTACCAAGATAATTGACTAAGACTGGGTTCACACTATTGCGAATTGGATGCAGAATCTGTGCATCCAATTCACAATAGCAGATGATTGTGACTTGCTCTCTATGGAGCTGGTTCACATATGTCCGATGCAGCTCCAGTGCAAATTTGTACAGGAGCCCTGTGCGTCTTTTGGTCCGTTTCAGGTCCGAATTCTGCCCAAAATTCGGGCTGAAATCAGACCTGAAACAGTGAACCAGGATGCACAGGACCCCTCTTGGTAGCCGCATCGGCATTAGATCATACATGGATTGAAATGTGGCTGGTTCAGCAGGGACCTTGGTTGCACAGAATTTTTTCTACCAGCTATAACCAGCAACACTAATCATTGTGTTCTGGCAGCAGGGAAGGCTCCCCGTCGTGAGAACACAATAGTACAGCAGGAGTTATTTTTCCATCCACATCGAGTGTGCGGATGGGAAAATCTGCACATTGTTTTTTTTTTGTTTTGTTTAACCCACTTAACCCGCAATGAAAACAAATGTATACTGTATGACCTGCCTTAGATTTTCCTCTGAGACAAAGATGGCAAAGAAATAAAAACACAAAAAACTGACAGCGCTTTTAATCCAACGCTACCAAATTGGAAAAAATTGTTTTCGCATTAGATATACTCTTATCCCCCTTTGTAACATAATTATTTATTATAGCTGTACAAAGTGTAGCCTATGCATAGAAGGATTAAACATTTTAATATACTGTGGTCAGGTGAGTTAAAGTGTCACTTCACTGTTTAATAAAAAAAACAAAAAAACCTTGCTTGCTTTTACTTAACCTGTTGCCGACCAGCTGTCGTATAACATCGTTATGCGGCAGCAAGTTGGCACGGCTGCGCACACCGCCGTAGGTGTACATCAACCTCTTTAAGAGCTGCATGATGCCTAGTCCTATGTGCATGGCCGGCAGCCGCGATGTCCGCCGGCCACCTGCGATCGCTCCACAGAGAGCCAGAAAGGGGATCTGTAAATGTAAACAGACAGATCCCCGTTCTGATAGGGGAGGAGAGAGAGATCTGCTGTTCCTAGTGATCAGGAACCCCTCTCCTCCTTCAGTCAGTCCCATCCCCCCACAGCTAGAAACACCTCCCAGGAAACACATTTAACCCCTTTATTGGCCCCTAGTGTTAACCCCTTCCCTGACAGTGACATTTGCACTTTTGCGCAAACCAATCAATATACGCTTATTGTGATTTTTTTTACCAAAAATATGTAGAAGAATACACATTGGCCTAAACTGATGAAGACATTTTTTTTTGTTGGATATTTACTATATCAAGAAGTAAAAAATATTGTTTTTATTTTCAAAATTGTCAGTCTTTTTTTGTTAATAGCGCAAAAAATAAAAACTTTCTCTGAGGTGACCAAAAGAAAGCTCTATTTGTGGGGAAAAAAAGGACATACGTTTTCTTAGTGTACAATGTCGCAAGAACGTGCAATTGTCAGATAGAGTAATATAGATATAGAAAACTCTGGCGCTTTCTGATGGACTAGGGGGGAGAACTGCAGCAGCACCTGCGAATCTGATCCTAACAGAAAGGGTGATAATAATGTAAAGTATGGTAGCTGCGCTGTGGGGAAGGGAATGGAAAAGGGGAAGTGAGAGGTGGGAGGGATCGTGGATGAACTCAGCAGTGAAAAAAAAAATATCTGATGATACTAAAATAAACAATACAGATGAAGGTGAACAAACACCTATAATCCTGTGATGGTTTAGCAGTGAAAATACATAGTAATATTTTTACTACATATACAAACACAAAAACTGGCATAAAGTAAGTGAAAAAATATATATAAAAAAAGGTGCAAAACTATCCAAAAAATCACACAAGTGATAAAGTCCTGTCCATAAATAAAGATCAGATCTAAAAGTCAAATAATTCCTCCATGGAACAGTGTCTAGATGAAACACCTCCACCAAAAAATGCAACGCGCAGGAAAAGGAATCTTCAGTGATGACACCTCTGATGTGCTAGCAGCTCACCTCACGGCTGTTTGTCCAAAACAGCTAACAGAGATACTGATCGCAGCTGGATTGAGTGGGCTGATAAAAACACCTCATCCTGACTCCTAAGACAGCTCTCAGTGGCCAGTGTGTGTCATGGAAAAGAGAAGATATATGCAATGCATGGTGGAATTATTGGACTTTTAGATCTGATCTTTAATTATGAACACAACTTTTGTTTTACTTGTGTGATTTTTTTGGATAGTTTTGACCCTTTTTTTATATATAGATTTTTTACTTACTTTATGCCAGTTTTTGGGTTTGTATATGTAGTAGCAATTTTACTATGTATTTTCACTGCTAAACCGTCACAGGATTATAGGTGTTTGTTCACCTTCATCTGTATTGTTTATTTTGGTGTCATCAGATATTTTTTTTTTTTCACTGCTGAGTTCACCCACGATCCCTCCCACCTCTCACTTCCCCTTTTCCATTCCCTTCCCACAGCGCAGCTACCATACTTTACATAATTGTCAGATAAATTCCGATCGTGTGTACGTGGCTTTGGGCTACCTGTGGAAGGTGCCAAGTCAGCAGGTGACCATACTGTCCGAACAGACTGGGTCTAAGAAGGTATGTTAATACATAAAGTGGGACAGACAGAAGGTAGATTGCTAGGCTACTTTTTTTGTGTTGTCTAGCATGTGTAGCTAAATCCCAGTTACAGAGATTAACCGTTCAAGGGGAAATTTGCACTCAGAACTGAATGACACATTACACATTTTGGGTGGGAGAGATCCTGCCTAAAAATACAAAGATAACCTGTAATGCTCTAGAAACCTTTTACTACGTATTAAAAAAAGATGTATATATCGTAAAAACAGATATGAAATTTCAGTTTAAAATGTATGAAAATAAAACTGATATAAAACCATTCTGGATTCCATTAAATTTTACCCCATCTACACATATAGGATTTGCCAAGATAATTTTTTTTTTGTTGGTAGTTTGTTAGAAGACATAATTATGTATGTCATAGCATATCAGCAAGAATATGACAGTGGTGTTGTATGCTGGTATATGACATCCAAACAGCAACACGGTACTAGCTTATGCTTACTCCTTTCATTTATTTCCCCTATCTTTAATTATGAATAATAACAGCTGAGGAATGAAAAGCAAATCATTTGACTTTCAAAAGAAATTCTTCATTAAAAGGCAAAATCGTTTTTTCTTGAAATATGAAGCTTTCTGTACAATCTTTTGCAAATAGTTATATTACCAGCAGAGCTGGAATACCATCCTGCAAATAAACTATAAGGTTCAGGTTAATCTATTCCTCCTGTTTATAACAAAAACACGTCTAATTTAACTGATAAAATCATTTACAATATAATGTAATTCAGTTTGCCACTGAGACGAGAACATCAAGTATTTCATTTTTGAGCTGTAATAAAAAACACAAAATCAATATCATTAAATCATGTTCAGGATATAGAGTGCTAAGCAACCTTTGTGGGATTAGTATGTGTTTCAGTGGTTTTCTTATCAGAAAGACACAGAGTTGGCAAATTGCAATTGATCGTTCTTAAATGAAGTCGAACACAGATCCATGCACAAAAATAGAGTGAAAGAGGAGAGTTTGACCTAGGTATAATCAAATCTATATTATGTGTCATAAATAATTTTCATTTCATATTTCTGTGCTGCTCTTAGGTCCACTTTCTTTTTTTTCCTGCTAAAACAGTGTTATAGACTCCTAGTGTATGTAATGAAATTATTTATGACTGGCAAGGTGAATACATTTCTGAGAAGAAGATCAGTGAATGTTTTATTAGAATGGGAATGAGACAGATATTGATTTTATTGCAACATTAAATAAAACCTACAGATGATTAGGCATGGGAATGAACCATTTTAAACCCCAAGGTGTTGTTCATTATATCAATACTTTGGAAATAGTATATCCCAAAACTACTTTTCAACTTTATTAACTATTTCTGGACATATTTTCTAGCACAATAATCAGTATCAATCAGATTAACTGACTTTATGGACAGTAATATATCTGTTAGCATGAGTTACCTAAAATCTGCACACTTATACTGATTGTACAGATATTTGATGTGCACATTTTTGACAAACAAACATTATTAAATCTGAATATCGACATTTAGTACCTATGTTGGGAACATCCCAGAGGTAAGGTGGTGGTCCTACAATGGCTGCATATAATAACAATCTGAATATTGAAGACATTCATACATACGTGAGGGGCGCTATAATACAATCGCTATTCATATACTGTAAAACAGGTGAAGATAAAGTGCAAAATTCATATGCTGTGGAACAAAATAAAGTGCAACATTCATATTCTGCAAAACAATTAAGAATAAAGCGCAAAGTGCTAGATTTCAATCAATACCAATATAGACAATAAAAAAAAGTTATTTTAAATGAAGTTCATGAAATCTTCTAAAACAATGAATTCCTTTAGTGGCGGTGGAGAGGTACTTAGATCCCCCGAAAGGTGCAGGAAGATCTTAAAGGAGACATAATAACCCAGGCATTTTTTGACCCTCCTAGTTAAAGGGGTCACAGCCATCTGGTGAGTCTACATCTAATTGAGCACTATGGGGTGAACAAGCTATGAGTTGGTGATGGTTTATAGCGACATACCATGTTGAAGAACTAAAAGAAATTAATTGATTTAGAAGATGTCATGAACTTCATTTAACCACTAGACACCAGCCGCTGCAGTTATACTGGCAAATTGCCGTAGCTATACGTCGGCCACCTGAAGACCACTAGGTGGCGTCGATGTCGATGGTGATGCGCGTGCCTGGCAGCTACGATGTCCGTCGGACACCTGAGAGACACAGAGCGGAGATCTGTCAATGTAAACAGACAGATCTCCATTCTGTCAGGGGAGGGGAGAATGATCTGTTGTTCATACTATGTATGAACAACGATTGGTCTCCTCCTCCATCAGTCACATCCCCCCACAGTTAGAATCACTTTATTCAATCACTCTACTCATTCACCCTAGTGTTAATCCTTTCCCTGCTAATGACATCTATAGAGTAATCAGTGGCTATTTTTAGCTCTGATCACTGTATAAATGTCACTGGTCCCAAAAAAGTGTAAAAAGTGTCCGATCTGTCCGCCGCAATGTCGCAGTCCCAATAAAAATTGCAGACCGCTGCCATTACTAGTAAAAAAGAATGAATAATACAAAATGCCGTAAATATATCCCCTATTTTGTAGACGCTATAACTTTTGCGCAAACCAATCAATATACGCTTATTGTGATTTTTTAGGGGGAAAAAAGGACATTTTGTTTGGGTACAGCATTGCACGACCACGCAATTGTCATTTTAAGCGATGCAGTGCCGTATCGCAAAAAATGTCCTGGTCGTTAAGGGGGCAAATCCTTCTGGGGCTGAAGTGGTTAAAATTACTTTCATTTATTGTCACTGTTTGTATTGATTGAAATCTAGCACTTTGCACTTTATTCTTAATTATTTTGCAGCATATGAATTTTGATGTACTTTATTTTATGAATAGAGTTTATATTATAGCGCCCTCACACATATATATGATTTAAAGTATAGGTACTTCTTATACAATTAGGGAGCAGCTTGCCTTGCTGTTTTTTCTTCTTCTTATAGTTGCACTTCTATTTACATCTTATTCAAAACAAAAAAGTTTTTTCTTGAAGTGGCGCAAGGTACACTCATACATAACACTCATACATTGAAGACATTGGCTACATTTACAGTTATTCTAAAATCTTATATACAAAATAAAACTAGCAGATTAAAGCGGAGGTCCGGTTAGAATTTTTTTTTTAAAGTCAGCAGCTACTAACACTGTACCTGCTGACTTTTAATAAGGAGACTTGCCTATCCAGGGTTCCCTCGATGACGGCAGCCGAAGCCAAGTAATCGATCGGATCTCGGCTGCCCCACCGCCATCTTCGTTGAGGGAATCAGGAAGTTAAGCCTTGCGGCTTTACCGCCCGATTCCCTGCTGTGCATGCGCAAGCCGCGCGGAGCGACGTGAATGGATGATGTCTCCTGGGACACACACAAGGTCCCAGAAGACACCGCTCCACCATTCCACAGGACGCAGCCGAGGAACAGAAGAAAGAAGACAGACCGCGGATCAGGAAGTGGCAGATTAGGACGATCTGCCTAGCAACAGGCACTTCAGGTATGTATAAAATATATATATATATATATATATATATATATATATATATATATATATATATATATATTATTATTATTTTTTTGCAGCATTTAAAAAAAAAAATCTTGGTGGAGCTCCGCTTTAAGTCTTTAATGATCTGATCTTGCCAACACGTATGTACATTTAAAAATCAATATGCCCTTTGTTTTTCTTTTGTCTTTGAAGGTGGTACGGTAGCTTCCAATGATGCTGAAAGTAAACAACATTTGGAGGAAATGGAGTAGAAGCACTGGGGCGTTTGTATTGGTTTAGGATTGGTTTAAGTGTCTGCTAAAACCAGCTGCTGGCAGGTTGTGTATCTCAATAAGAATACAGCCAAAAATAATTTTACATCCACAGCAAATGCAGTTTCCAGTCCAATACACAACCGTAATCACGGATAAACCATCTGCTGAGAGATTGTGCATTTCAATAGGAATCCATTCAAAAAGTTTTTTACATCCACTGCAAGTACAGTTTCCAGTCCAATACACATCTTAATCAAGTTTAGGCCCTAACGAAGGGGGCATTGTTTTCAACCCCCAAAACATGTTTGCTTGGTGACCATACCTTTTATTTGATTTTGGAATAAAGCTTTTTGTAGCATTTTTACCAAATACTGGTGCAGTGCTTTATGCCTAGTACACACTATGAGAAAAAAAAATGGAGGAGCTTGCAAGGAGGTCTCTGTACTAACTATGTCCAACTGAGCAATTGTGTTCTGACAGAACTGCCTCCCCCCACCAGAGCACCGGTCAACTCTCATAGCCATTGGCCATCAGATGCCGATCACCAGATGTTTTTCTGGCTTGCCCGTTCAACAAAAGCTGGACATTCGCCTGGCTTCTGTTGGACAGGCTGCTGTATAAACAGTCAGAATGTTGGATGGTTTCTGCTGAACAGGCCAATAGTGTCCGATATTTGGCCTGTGTGTACTGGGCTTTAGTCTTGACTTTTATCACTAGTGTACTTGTGAACTATGCACAAAAACATTTAATTTAATCTCTTCAGGATGGCACGGCTCAGTATCAACTGTATGAATCTGGACCCAAATGGGCACTTACAATTAACTAGTCACTTATCAACAGTAAAGTACTACACACACCGATGGTAGGAAACCATTACTACAGGCACATACTTTATATTATTTTTACTATTTAAAATGAATATGCATTATATGTCATATGTTTTATAATGATCAAATTAAATCAGCACTAGAGAACACTATAAACTTTGTCTTTGTACAAAATGCAAGAAATGTAAAATGTAATACCATCGCATAGGAGCCAGCAAAATATCATAAATGTAAAAAATGGAGAACATTATTGTACATGAACCTGAACCTTTAAAACTTCATCATAACAAACCTTGCTCAGATCGGCCCAGGTACCACATGATCGATGTGACCAATTACAGCAATCACATGCCCACTAGTAAACAACTGTAATGAATGGAATCCATTCATGATGGTATTGTTTACTATTGTGATCTCTGTGATTGATGAATGAAAGACACTCATGAAAGGTAAAATGGTTGCTTTTACAGTAATCATCACTGTAACAAGCAATCACAGTGTAAAAAAAAAAAACAATCCTGATCACCACCCAAGTACAGTGTCACTATGGTGACATTGCACTACCCTGACGACAGTATGTAAAAAAAATGTAAAATAAAAAAAGTTAAATCAAAATGATATATATACACACATACAGTATAAATATAATATATATATATATATATATATATATATATATATATATATATATATATATATATATATATATATATTTTACACTCTGACCAGTCAGTGTCCCTAATCACTGCTACCTACTCGCAGTGCCCTTAATCACCACCACACCAGTTTCATTCGCTCCTTAGAGACTATTTGACAGACAGTGAGATGGCATTGTGTTGCCACCTCACCATCTGCTTTAACTCCTTGGATCCAGAAAACAAACAAAGCAGCGCTGGGGGGATGAAAAAAAGAATAAACAATAATGTCTATATAAAACGCTTATATGTGTAAACATAAAATGTATAAGTCCATGAATTGGTGGAAATAATCTTGAACTGAAAAAAGGTCAATAAGTATGTATGAAAAACACCTCAGACATATATTCCAATTCCTTGAAAAGACAAGTCCACAAAAATAAACGTGAAAGGTGAAAATAAGATGATCAGTCGAATAATAGTGACACAACACCCACGGTGATCCAAAATAAACTGTGATGAGAGTGATATCGCCCGCCACCGATAACAATGGAGGCTTACCGGATGTGGTGGACCCAAATGAGCTTATGCCCAAAGGATCAGTAAAGCTTGTAACTCAATTGAGTATGGAAGTGGACCGAACCACACCAAACGATCAATCAGCAGGCAACGGTGAAATCCTCACTTAATGACAGGTGAGCAGGGTGACTCCAATTGGAAGATGACTCATAGGAGTGGAAATGCTTGCACGGAGTGTAGGGAGGAAAATAAAAGGCACATAGCGTAACTCCGCAACAAAGGGGAAGTTTAATAATGGTAAAAAACACTTACAATTATGTAGGCATTAAAGGACATCAATGTAGTATAGTGCATGGCAGCAGTAGAGTCCCGACGCGTTTCGCTACAACTAGCATCGTCTGGGGTAAGACTCTACTGTTGCTACCATGCTTTAAATAAGAAATATGACCTGTTTGGGAACACTCCCCTGGGGGATCACCCAACGAGAGTGCACTTCCGGGTCACCGCCTCACACACTGTTCACACACATTGCTGCATAGATAGAACATATAATGTGCGGAATCTGTAATACTTTATTTTAAAAGTTTATATTAAAAATAGGGCCAATAAAATGAACAAACCAGGTTATGCATAAGATAAATAAATAATGGCACCTGTTGCACGAATTGAATCCATATCATAATCTCGTGTGCGCCGGGGGCTAGTAACTAGGACCAATGGAAAAGGTCTACGTCACTACATGGCGCCATGGTGTGAATGGCCAGCCAATGAGCGACGTTGAAATCCCGGTCACATGACTGTATCTGGAGGACGCATAAACAAACTCTCCCCAGATGCGTCATTGGTCACATAGATGCGGCGTAACGCCGCATAGTGACGGTGATGATGGGCGTGTTCACGATGTTGTAAGGCAATCAACGCGTGCGTGCGTGTATACGCGCACACACGTTGCGTTCCAGGGTGGATAAACGTGGAACGCTGCGTTCCACTGTGCGTTCCAAAAGGTCAAAAACAACATAGACGCCAAACGGCGGCAGCTGTTCACAACAGAAACCCAGGGAAAGATCGATGGAGCCAAACCACCCAACCTCCACTCAGTGGAAACACTAGATTCAAATAATTAAAATATATATAAGAGCATATCTGCTACATTATAACGCCAAAAGGGAACAACAAGTCTTTTGAGAGAAATGTTATATATCAAAATCCCTGAGTATTGGACATTACACTTCCAATGAAGATACTTAAAATATAAAATATAAAAATAGATCAAAATTAAAAAAGGGGAAAAAAATTCCAATCGATTATTAATTTCTAAAAGGACTATTGTTTATGCATATAAGGTACAATATGTGCAATAGTGTGTCCAGAAAGTGACTCTGCAATGGACGAACCCCCAAGAAGGTTAGTACAATATATTAATAATACACTCCATTACATATATTTACATGAGAGAAATAAAAAATTAAAAACACATTTGTAAGAAAGAAAAGAAATAGATCAGCTAACACAAATCCACATTGTGTGGACGACAAATAAACCCAAGTATACCATAAATGGTACCAATAGGGTTCAATCTATGGAAAAAACTTTGAATAATGGTTGAGACATTATCAAAACATTTAACAGAATATTTAGGACTTATTAATGAAAGAATTGATGTCCCACTCTACATTCAGGCCTGATGGTATGTGAGTACATAACTCATAAATCCAGAATGTCTCGAGTTGGGACACCCCACGAGTTTTTGGGCTACCTCTCCAGGGGGACACAAATTGGTCAATAATAAGGAATTGTGTGCCGTTGGGATTCTGGGCATGGTGTTTTTTATAATGCCTGGGTACAGTATGATGAATATCACCAGCTATAATAAGAGCTATATGCTCAGCAACTCTAACAGAGAATTTCCGAATGGTGCGACCAACATATTGTTGGCCGCACGGACAAGTGATAAGGTATACCACGTACTTGGTTGAACAGGTACAAAAGTGTTTTATGGGGTAAATCTTCCCAGTCACTGTGGAACGAAATTCTAGATTTTTACTTCTACTGGAGATGTTATATTTGCATACTGTACACTTTTTACAGGGATGATAACCAACTAGCTGGAAAAAGAAGGATGGGCGTGTTGGAGGGTTGATAATATTCGGGGCTATTTTGCTCTGAAGGGTTGGTGCCCCCCTGAATATCACCCTAGCCCGTTCAGGTAGAACCGTTGCAAGAACTCGGTCATTTCTTAATATGTTCCAATGCTTAGATATTATGGACTTGATCAATTTATGTTGTTTAGAAAAAGACGTCAAAAGGGCCCATTTATAACTCTCATCTTGTTCCCTTTTGGGTTTAACCTCCAAAAGAGAGCTTCTATCAACTTCAGAGGAGGTTTTGAGAGCAAGTTCAATGTTGGCAGGATCATATCCCTTATCAATAAATCTATGCTTGAGAATGTTAGCTTGCACAGAAAAGGTGTCCAAGTCAGTGCAGTTCCTTCTCAGCCTAAGGAACTGACTTCGCGGTATCGAATTCAGCCATGACGGATGATGACAGCTATCGATGGGGATAAAGCTATTCCGGTCCGTTTTTTTAAAAAATGTTTTGAATTGGAACCGATTGTCCACAATGTTAATCTCTAGATCCAAAAATTGAATTGTATCTGTACTGGCTGTGTAGGTAAGGGATATCCCCCTATCATTAATGTTCAGACAGTTTATAAAGGTCTCGAGAGATTCGAGACTGCCATCCCATAGGAGGAGGATGTCGTCTATGTACCTCGCCCAAAAGACCAATGAGGGGGTGTCATAGACATAGACGACATCCTCCTCCCACTTGGCCATGAACAAATTAGCGAGGCTTGGGGCGTATTTGGCCCCCATAGCGACTCCTCTCTGTTGTAAATAAAATTGATCATTAAACCAAAAATAGCTATGTTTTGTGGCAAATTTTAACAATTCCATTATATAATCTGTCTGAAATGAGGCTAATGTAAGATCTTTTTTTAAAAAATAATGTACGGCTTCAAAACCTATATCATGTGGGATACAGGTATAAAGGGATGCCACATCGGCCGTTGCCATAATAAAATTACCCTTTAACTCGACATTTTCTAATTTATTTATGGTTGCCCTCGTATCCCTAAGATAAGATGGGGTACGTTGTACCAAGGGTTGTAAATAATTATCGATGTATCTACCAATTCTAGAAGTTACTGAGTCAATCCCACTCAAAATGGGTCGACCGGGTGGGTGTACAGGATCTTTATGAACCTTTGGCAAATAATATATTGTCGGTATCCTAGGGACCGTGGGAACTAAGTATTTCTTTTCTTTCAAGTTTAAAATCTCTCTTTCGAAGCCACTATTGACTAGTGTTTGTAACTCTGTTTTGAACCTGGATGTGGGGTTAGAGGCCAATTTGAGATAAGTATTAGGCTCATCAAGTAATCGTAACATCTCAGTTTCGTAGTCAGGTTTGTCAAGGATGACTATACCGCCTCCTTTGTCCGCAGGGCGGATAATGATGTCCTTGTTCTGACATAAGGATTTCAAACCATTGCTGGATACAGGATGATGAGAATTGCGTCTCTCAGGTATCTCTGCTAGATCTTTCAAAACAAGATCTCTAAAAATATTAACTGCGGCCGCAGCAGGAACGGATGGATTAAACAATGAAGGATTCTTAAGACCTGAATGAACTGTACCGGAGGTGGCCGCTCTAGGTTCGTTTCTAATAGGATTAGTAATTAAGTACCGTTGTATATTAATCTTACGGATGTATTTTTGGACGTCAATAAACGTTCCAAATTTATCGAGCCGTTTTGGAGGGGCAAACTTGAGGCCTTTATCCAAAACCGATAATTCATCCTGCGTAAAGATTTTTGTACTCAAATTAAAAACTCCTTCTCCTTTTATGTGCGTCTTCTTTTTCCTCTTCTGAACTCTCTTCCCCCCTCGGGTCCCTCTCTTTGATCGGAACCCCTTACATTTGTGGCTTGGTCCACATGAAAATCCCGTTCAACATATGAATCTTGATGGACTGGGGTAAAACCCCTATTAGGTGGTTCATAGTGATCCCAGCTACGGTTATAGTAGCTATCATTACGAACTTCACCCAAAGGGGAGAACCTGTTGTGAACCGGGATTTGTTGAAAGCCATAATAGGGAGAGGGTTCTCTCTAATAAGTCCTAAATATTCTGTTAAATGTTTTGATAATGTCTCAACCATTATTCAAAGTTTTTTCCATAGATTGAACCCTATTGGTACCATTTATGGTATACTTGGGTTTATTTGTCGTCCACACAATGTGGATTTGTGTTAGCTGATCTATTTCTTTTCTTTCTTACAAATGTGTTTTTAATTTTTTATTTCTCTCATGTAAATATATGTAATGGAGTGTATTATTAATATATTGTACTAACCTTCTTGGGGGTTCGTCCATTGCAGAGTCACTTTCTGGACACACTATTGCACATATTGTACCTTATATGCATAAACAATAGTCCTTTTAGAAATTAATAATCGATTGGAATTTTTTTCCCCTTTTTTAATTTTGATCTATTTTTATATTTTATATTTTAAGTATCTTCATTGGAAGTGTAATGTCCAATACTCAGGGATTTTGATATATAACATTTCTCTCAAAAGACTTGTTGTTCCCTTTTGGCGTTATAATGTAGCAGATATGCTCTTATATATATTTTAATTATTTGAATCTAGTGTTTCCACTGAGTGGAGGTTGGGTGGTTTGGCTCCATCGATCTTTCCCTGGGTTTCTGTTGTGAACAGCTGCCGCCGTTTGGCGTCTATGTTGTTTTTGACCTTTTGGAACGCACAGTGGAACGCAGCGTTCCACGTTTATCCACCCTGGAACGCAACGTGTGTGCGCGTATACACGCACGCACGCGTTGATTGCCTTACAACATCGTGAACACGCCCATCATCACCGTCACTATGCGGCGTTACGCCGCATCTATGTGACCAATGACGCATCTGGGGAGAGTTTGTTTATGCGTCCTCCAGATACAGTCATGTGACCGGGATTTCAACGTCGCTCATTGGCTGGCCATTCACACCATGGCGCCATGTAGTGACGTAGACCTTTTCCATTGGTCCTAGTTACTAGCCCCCGGCGCACACGAGATTATGATATGGATTCAATTCGTGCAACAGGTGCCATTATTTATTTATCTTATGCATAACCTGGTTTGTTCATTTTATTGGCCCTATTTTTAATATAAACTTTTAAAATAAAGTATTACAGATTCCGCACATTATATGTTCTATCTATGCAGCAATGTGTGTGAACAGTGTGTGAGGCGGTGACCCGGAAGTGCACTCTCGTTGGGTGATCCCCCAGGGGAGTGTTCCCAAACAGGTCATATTTCTTATTTAAAGCATGGTAGCAACAGTAGAGTCTTACCCCAGACGATGCTAGTTGTAGCGAAACGCGTCGGGACTCTACTGCTGCCATGCACTATACTACATTGATGTCCTTTAATGCCTACATAATTGTAAGTGTTTTTTACCATTATTAAACTTCCCCTTTGTTGCGGAGTTACGCTATGTGCCTTTTATTTTCCTCCCTACACTCCGTGCAAGCATTTCCACTCCTATGAGTCATCTTCCAATTGGAGTCACCCTGCTCACCTGTCATTAAGTGAGGATTTCACCGTTGCCTGCTGATTGATCGTTTGGTGTGGTTCGGTCCACTTCCATACTCAATTGAGTTACAAGCTTTACTGATCCTTTGGGCATAAGCTCATTTGGGTCCACCACATCCGGTAAGCCTCCATTGTTATCGGTGGCGGGCGATATCACTCTCATCACAGTTTATTTTGGATCACCGTGGGTGTTGTGTCACTATTATTCGACTGATCATCTTATTTTCACCTTTCACGTTTATTTTTGTGGACTTGTCTTTTCAAGGAATTGGAATATATGTCTGAGGTGTTTTTCATACATACTTATTGACCTTTTTTCAGTTCAAGATTATTTCCACCAATTCATGGACTTATACATTTTATGTTTACACATATAAGCGTTTTATATAGACATTATTGTTTATTCTTTTTTTCATCCCCCCAGCGCTGCTTTGTTTGTTTTCTGTTTGTATTGCTTTCCTTTTTTCACTGGACTGTATGCAGCTGCTCCACCACTTTGATAGCGCAGATTTATTTTTTATTTTTAAACTCCTTGGATCCAGCACAAGCAGCACAATTCGCTTGAATGGGTCGCGAATGGCGAGGTTGATGGGGACAAGGACCTCTTCCCCCAATCCTGGCCAGTGGTTGTGGGGGGCCCCCAGATCCTGACCCCCCCATGTGAATGAGCATGAGGTACACAGTACCCCTACTCTTTCACCAAATAATAAATGTGTAGTGTAATATATATATTATATTGAAAAAACTAATATAAAAAAAAATGCCGCCCCATGTAGATGCATCATCAAGCCAAATAGAGCAGATGAAAGATGAAGAGACCGGCTGCAGGATGATTGAGCAGAATCGTAGCACAGGAAGCTCTGGCGGTGTGCTTCCTGCCTTATTCACATCCCTGCCATGTCCCCAGATCCATCATCAATCATGATGCCCATCGCTACCGAACCAGTAAAAAAGGTAGTCTGCCAGCTCCACCATCTGACAGTTATTTTTTTTTTTCAAATAACTGTTTTTATTTGTATAAAACAGTTCACGGAAAAAAAATGCCAACGATATATCAATAAGATCGGTGCAAGACCCAGTTCTGTGCCAGGAAGTATGGATACTAATCCCACCTTACGTTGGAACCGGGGGGATCATGCCGTAGGCTAGCGTAATATTACTACGAGGGGGACTGGGAAAATATCCTACGTAACATTAAGAGAGGAAGGACTGAAGTAATGCAAAAAGGGAATTAATCCCTCGCATAACCATGTTTAACCTCCCGGCACGGTGAGCCGCGGCATTCTCATAATAAAATAACTCTAAGTGCAACAATAGTTAATCAAAAGTAGAAAAAGAAAAGGAAAAGGAGAAAAAGAAGGAAGAGAGGAGTGAAATACAGAACAAGAGTAGTTTCTATGTTACCGCCCCCGCCCCCGCCCCCGGGGCGTCCTCCCGCCAATGCCACTCCCTCCAGACCTCATCATGGTCCATCTGACAGTTCTTGAATAACTAATGGGGTGTTGCTACACAGTGACATCACCAGGAAGCCATGCTCCCGTATGACATCACCAGCCCAACAGGGCGTGGTAGTCTGGTGATGATACTGGGTGGGACCACCCCATTGATATTTAAGAAGTGTCAGATGGCGGAGCCAGGGTTGCCAACCATCAGTAAATTTACAAACAGTTTGTAAAATCCGTAATTTTTGCATCTGTCCATAAATGTCCATTACGGACTACACGTCCATAATGGACATTTATGGACAGTTGCAAATATTACAGATTTTATAAACTATTTGTAAATTTACTGAAAGTTGGCAACCCTGGGCAGAGCTGGCAGACGGTGGGAGCGGAGCTTTTTCTTTTTCAGCGGGGTCGGTGGCGGGCATTGTGATTGATGATGGATTTACACTGGGGGACTTTTTTTGCATTTTTGTTTGTTCAATAAAGAACTGCACATAAGGGGGCCTGCTCCTTAACAACACAGTATTTACTACTGTAAATAAATACGCTGTCTACTGCCAGGCGTTAAATTACCGCATGTTTTCACTATTATAATACTGCATGACTTCATAAAATAACATATGCAGTATTTTAGTAGCTTTTTTTGTGAATGCCAAAAAAACATCTTTTTAGGGTGCTCCCTACCGCTTTGTGAATGGAGCCCATTGTTCCTTATCACCACCAAACCAGAAGCCGTGCCACCACACCACTGTAAACCAGCAATGGTGGCTCTGATTTTCACAGCACTAGTCCGTGTCACCAGACCAGTGCAAGTCAGCAGAAATTTTCCTGATTGCTGCCACACTAGTCCCTAGTGTTACCAGACCAGTGCAGCCAGCAATAGTGTTCCTGATCACCGCCACTCCAGTGCAGTGTTGCCTCTGCCTGCCACCTGTACTAACCTTGGCCTGTTTATTGACCACATGTCTGTCTGTTGCCTGGACCAATCCTTTGCCTTTTTGCTGACCATGTCTCTGTTTGAGTCTGAACTGACCCATCTGCACATCTGACTGACCGTGACCCTGCGAAACACCACTCCCAGTCATCCCCTGCAGACAACTGCACTCCTGGAACCACAGGAACTCTTTTGTTCTTTCTTGCTTTCTTTAGCCTCCTCTACTTCCTGGCCAGTGAACATGGCATTCTAGGGGGCAGCCACATACCAGTAGGCTAGGCTTGCTTGGCTTATAGGTACAGGGACTGCTAAAGGTAACACAAAATTAAGCTTTATTCCCTTGCCACTCGTATAGAGGAAACCATTACAGAACATTTGTTTTGTTACAATTAATTGATTTGTTTGATACACTAGATATAATGTCCGGTATATAATCTTCCCAAACAGTGAAAAAGTCTCACACATGTGGTATTACCATTAAAGCAGTCCCTGAGTTACAACTATCCGACTTACATATGATTCATACTTACAAACAAAGGGAGACAAGGAAGTGAGAAGAAATCTACCCCTAGGAAGGGAAATTCACTCCTGTAAGAGTTACCATGGGAAAAGGGTGTCTCCATTGAAGCTTTATCAGTAATCCTCCTTCCACAACAACCCAAAATCTAATTGTCACAGGGACAGAAAGTGAGGTGAAATCTTCTGAACAGGGGCACAGACAGCAAAATAAATGTTACATGGTTAAAAACCCTTCCCTATGCTATTCAAATACCTGGCTGGAGTTGCACTTAAAAAATTTACCTGCTGAAACTTACATACAAATTCAACTTAAGAACAAACCTACAGAACCTATTTTGTGTGTAACCCGGGGACTGCCTGTACTCTGGAGGTGTAGTATAATTGTGTTTGGGTTGTAGTTCTAAGTATGCCTATGCTGTATGTAAGAAATATCCTAAAAATGTATTTACAGTTTCATTCCACATTTTCCAAAAACATGTGGCAAATGTCTTTAAGAGACTCACCATGCCTCTTAGAAAATGCCATAGGGTGCTTTACAAAATGTGGGAATTGTGTGGATGCTTCCACTGTCCTGATGCTCCAGTGCCTCAAAAGTATGCCTATGATTTGTGTTAGAATAATCTTAATAATTAACAACTTTGTGTAAAACACTATACATTTTGACTTTCTTTCCTGCAGTCTCCAAAATGTTGTGGTAAAAAAATTCAATTTAAAAAAAGACACCTTAGAAAATGTCTTAGTGTTTTTGCTTTCCAATATGGGAGGAGTAGAAAAATGTGTTTTGTGGTGTAATTCTAAGCATGCCTATGATGTGTGTTATAAATATCTTATAAGAGAAGTATAGCCAAAGCTATTTTGCAGCTATTTTGGCTCTATTGCTCTCAAAGATCACAGGAGTGCAGTTTATTCTGCACTCCTGTGATCCATTTTCAGCCATCATAGAGCCGGTCCAGGCTCTGAAAAGATCATGACAATACAGTCTGGATCCATCCAGAAGAATGAAGTGACAGCTGGCTCAGCCTCTTAGTGATCTTCCCTAGGCATCCTATTGCTCCAGTGAGCATGAGGGGGGGGGGTGAGCAGAGAGCCAGAGACTGTCAGTTGAGCTGAGAACTGAGTGATTAGCAGTCTTCCATCACTCAGTTCTTAGTGTAGAACCAACGGGAGCACATGCAGCATCGGATTGATGCTGCATCCACCTAGGTGAGTATATATATATATATATATATATATATATATATGTATATATTCTTTTTTTTTTTAGTTTATACTTCTCTTTTAATAATTGACAAATTTGTGTAACAAAAAAAATTATATTTTCTTTCCTGCATTTTTGGTGGTCATGCCCAATTATCCAGACATTCTGGCAATTGGTCCACGACTTTACACCGGCACAATACCTCCTGCATCACAACAATATTCATATTGCCTATGTTTATGATTAACGCCGCAAGACATTGCATACCACGTGGGTAGGTATCACATGGGTAGGTACAGAGCATGATGGGACTGTGAGGCCTATATAAATCCGACGCAAGCCGGGCACACGTCATTGCAGCGAGAAGAGCCGGCCGGCGTGTCAACATCTGGAGAAGACGGAAGACGAGAAGAGAAGAAGATGACGTTACAGAAGAGCGGACTGACCGCCGCTATACAGTATAGCGGCGGCCAGCCCTGAAGGAGAAGGAACCGGACAGCGGGAGGAAGAACCGGGGTGCGCCGAGTCAAGAGCGGAGAGCGGCGAATATAGAAGAAGACCCCCCCAGAGCTGAGAAGACCCCCGGAGCGGAGAAGACGTCACAGAAGAGCTGAGAAGACCCCCGGAGCGGAGAAGACGTCACAGAAGAGCGGTGAAGACCCCGGAGAGCAGGAGAAGACCCCCGGAAATCGGAAGAAGAAGCCTACCCTGGTAAAAGAGCTAAAGAAGACAGGGGAGGCCTCCGGAGTAGACTAATAAAATATTTTAATACCCTGTGTGGTTTATTTGTGTTTTTACCACTTTTCTTGCAGGTGAATGGGTAGGAGTACGATGTACCCCATACTCATTCACTTAGGGTGGGGGGCCGGTATCTGGGGGCCCCCTTATTAAAGGGGGCTCCCAGATTCTGATAAGCCTCCCGCCCGCATACCCCGACAACCAACGGCCAGGGTTGTCGGGAAGGGGCCCTGTCCTCATCAACATGGGGACAGGGTGCTCTGAGGTGGGGGGGGGCGCAGTGCGCCCTCCTGCCCCAGAGCACCCAACCCCCCCATGTTGAGGGCATGCAGCCTGGTACGGCTCAGGAGGGGGGGGGGGCGCTCGCTCGTCCCCACTCCCTTCCTGGCGGCCGGGTAGCGTGCTTTGGATACGGGTCTGGTATGGATTATAGGGGGGGCTCTCCTTACAACCCATAACAGACCTAAGGGCCCGGTATGCTCCTGAGGGGGGGAACCCATGCCGGATTTTTATTTAAAATCCGGCGGGGACTTCCCCCTCAGGATTCATAACAAACGCCGCACACGTGTAGAATTGGCGGGAATCCAAGTCGGATCTCCCGTCGCTTCTATGACGCGCTTGCTGGGATGTGCTGTCACTATTCCAGTGAGTGTGAGATGTCGGCGAGATCTCGGCACCATGTCGCCGAGAATCAGCGTGATGCTGTCGTGCTAAAAACACAATATCACAAACACCTACTGTATTTGCGTAATACAGTCCTTTTTTTTAAGATGTGAGATATATCTATACAACAAGATATGACTTTCATGTCACAAAACTGTACTTTCGATTACATTAAGTTTATTTCATTTCAGTTATGTATAACCATACGGTTGTCTAACCAAATTTGTGATATCGTTAACATGTTATTTGATGTATGACTTTTTTGTTGTTGTTGTTGTTTGTTACACAATAAAAATGTATGAAAAAAAATGTGGTAATTTTGTGGGTATTTCCACTGTCCTGGTGCTCCAGGGCCTCGGAAATTGTAATAGGTAGGCAGGAAATTAGATGCGTAATTTATGCTCCTTAAAAGCCAAAAGGTGCTTTTTGGATTTTGGCCCCTATAAGCATCTAGGCTGTGAAAAAGTCTCACACATGTGTAATCCCCATACTCAGGAGGAATAGCAAAATGTGTTTTGGGATGTAATTATAAGTATGCCTATGCTGTGTGTGAGACATAACTTGCTAAAATGACAACTTTGTGAAAACAATTCATTTAATTTCTACATTTTCCAAAATATTGTGCCAAAAAATTACAACTTTAAAAACCTCACTATGCTTCTTACTAAATTACTAAATACGTTGGACTGTCTACTTGAAAAGGGGTCTTTCAGGGGACATTTTAGGGCCTCATAAGAAATGAGACAAGTACAGTAAGTACATCAGGACTGATCAATTTTCAAATATACTGTATATATAGTTTGTAGACTCTATAACTTTAATATAGACTAAATAATATACACTCATTGGGTTATTTTTACCAAAGAAATGTAGCAGAATACATTTTGGCCTAAATGTATGAAATAAGATTATTTATTTGCAAAATTTTATAACAGAAACTAAGAAAAAAGCTTTTTCTTTCAAAATTGTTGTAATTTTTTTTCATTTTTATAGCAAAAAATAAAAAAAATTAAAAACCTCAATGGTGATTAACACCACCAAAATAAATCTCTATTCGTCTCAAAATAATGAGAAACATTTCATTTGGGTACAGTGTTGCATGACTGGGTAATTGTCATTCAAACTGGGACAGCACTGAAAACCACTGAGGTAGTTAAAAAACATTAAACATTATCCCCAAAGCATCAACGGTTTTGCTACATATTCAGGCCTACATGTACATTGGTACTTGTAAATATCCTTTACTTTCTGTACCCTGTTTGTTTATTGCTACAATCAGGGCCGTCTTAATAGCATCATGGGCCCCTGGGCAAAGTAATGCTCTGGGGCCCCTATAATGGAGACAGTGCAGGTAAACAGAAATCAAGTAGGTAGGAGGCAGGGCATATCTGGGGTGTAGAGGGGTCAGAGTGCTGGGGGGATATCTAGGGTGTAGAGGGGTCAGAGTGCTGGGGGAATATCTGGGGTGTAGAGGGATCAGAGTGCTGGGAGGATATCTGGGTGTAGAGGGGTCAGAGTGCTGGGGGGATATCTGGGGTGTAGAGGGGTCAGAGTGCTGGGGGGATATCTGGGGTGTAGAGGGGTCAGAGTGCTGGGAGGATATCTAGGGTGTAGAGGGGCCAGAGTGCTGGGGGGATATCTGGGGTGTAGAGTGGTCAGAGTGCTGGGGGGATATCTGGGATGTAGAGGGATCAGAGTGCTGGGAGGATATCTAGGGTGTAGAGGGGTCAGAGTGCTGGGGTAATATCTGGGGTGTAGAGGGATCAGAGTGCTGGGAGGATATCTGGGTGTAGAGGGGTCAGAGTGCTGGGGGGATATCTGGGGTGTAGAGGGGTCAGAGCGCTGGGAGGATATCTGGGGTGTAGAGGGGTCAGAGTGCTGGGGGGATATCTGCGGTGTAGAGGGGTCAGAGTGCTGGGGGAATATCTGGAGTGTAGAGGGATCAGAGTGCTGGGGGGATATTTGGGATGTAGAGGGGTAGCCCGGACCAGCTTCTTTGGGGAAAAGGGCAGGGGCCCCCCATGCAGCTGGGGCCCCTGGGCAGTGCCCAGGTGTGCCCTCTCATTAAGACAGCCCTGGCTACAATCACTTTGTGTTCGCATTCTGCAGCATACAAAGTTGTTGATATGGTACCTACGAATATTTTGGGCATGGCTTAATTCAAAACCTACATTGTGTAAAAGCCTAAATGCTACTTTCACTTTTCATTGGGAGTTTCTGCCTCCAAAACCTAATTTAGCTTAAAGTGGTTATAAAGTATAAAAACAAAATACTGCCAGCCCCTTTTATGAAGCCATCCTACACAGTGTAAATTTTAGTGTAAAATTATGCCTCTAATCACCTTATCTCAGATATTTTCTGGCCAGTCACGTGGCCTCTGGCCGCTCTCCTTCTCCAATCTAAGGGCTACAGTGGTAGGGGCTGAGTTCGCCTCTGACGTCGGTCAGGAAGGTCACGTGACCACTGTGCTGGCTTCTCAGCCCCTCCCGCTGTAGCCTTTAGATCGGTGGAGGAGAGGTATTGCAAGGCATAATTTTACACTAACATTTACACAGTGTAGGATGGCTTCGTAAAAGAGAGAGGATGGCAGTAACCTTTATTTAACTTTGCTGTCAGCTATTAATAGCGGCAGGAGGGGAGGGGCAACTCACACATACAGGAGCCGACAGGCAGGGAGGGAGGGGGAGAGAGCAGAGCTGCGGATGACAGAGGCACGTAAACTGACCACGGCAATCAGGGATCAGCAGCCATAATTACTGTGGTCAGCACACAGAGGGGGACACAGGAACTGGCAGGAACAACCAGGTTTTTACAGCTTAGAGAGAGACAGGTTAGACAGCACAAGCACTGTGCTGTGTAACCTACTATAAGGGAACATGATCTATTCTGTTTTTAAGGTTACAAATGCTTTAAATAAGATATATCAGTATCATTTTTATTATACCATTCTGTCACACAATGGTACGAAAAATGCAGAGGGAAGGGAGATGTGTCAGCCTCTGCATGCCTTTGGCCCTTGCGTGTCTCAGGTAAGTTTTAACAGCCGAAGTTGCAGCTATGAATCAACCACCTCCTTCATAGCTTTTTGTTGGATCGCCTGCTGCAGGAGGGAAGGGAGCAGGTTGGTATTCAAAACTAGGTTTAAAAAGCACTTAGAAACATGATACAAAGTATACCATGTACTTTGTTTCATAGGCGACCGAACTGCAAAATAAAGATTAAAACAATAGATCCTCAATAATAGAGCATGCTTTGTTTGTAAGATCCCACCCTGAGCACACATATTGACCTTGCCCTGTATCCTACCACACCTCACCTCTCAGAATCAATGCCAGCAGTGAGATGGCTTCCACATTACACAGAGTTCCTAGCTGGTTTAGTATGTGCATTAGTAATTAGTGGCCAATCCTCAGGCTACGTGCCCTAACCTCTCAGTGGGCAGCCCTTAGCCTATATGTGTTAACCCCTCCATGGGCAGTTCAGAACCTGTGTGCTCTAGCCCCTCAGTGGCTAAGCTCAAGCCTATGTGCACAAATGTCACCAGTCTATGTGCATTAACATCTCAGTGGCTGTCCCCTAACCTATGTATGTTAAGTCCTTTGTTGGCAGGCTCCAACCTATGATTGTTATTGTTTCAGCATCCAGTCCCCAGCTTATGTGGCCTAACCCCTCACTGTGAACAATACCCACCCTTTTTGTAATTTCTGACCAGAGCTAAACAATTCCCAAAATACTACTTTTTATGAGTAAGGAGCAACTCAGAATTATGGGGCACACTTTCCTAATACAACCACTTCATAATTACCGTGCTTCTGAAGGATGTTTTACTACTTGGGACATGTATGCTATTGGAATTCTTCCATATTAAGAAGTGTAACATTGTCCATATTTATTGGAAATCTTTAGCACTTAAAGTGGATGTAAACGAAAATGTTTTTTTGCTGTCACAATGTAGAGTATAAGATTTCCTATCACCTGTGCCCAGTCTTGCCACACAGAGTTAATTCAGCTCTGAGCAATCCTCTTTTCTTTTTTCAGTGAGATAAACGGACAAACAGGAGAAAACTTTTGTCCGTTCTTCCCCCTTGCTGTGAATGACAAGTTATTTACATATCTCATGCACTAGCCTTTTTTTAATTCCCACCCCCACTCCTTTTCTGAAGTCATGTGGTTACTTTTCTGGATATTGACTGGATGTTAGTGATCATAGCAGAAGTTCAGTGTTATGCCCCGTACACACGATTGGAATTTCCGATGGCCTAAAATCCGATGGAATTTTTTGTCGGAATTCTCTTCAAGCTGTCTTGCATAGGAAAAATAAAGTTGAATGCTTCCGAGCATGCGTCGACTTGATTCTGAGCATACGTGGGTTTTTTCTCCGTCAGAGTTGCACACAGACGATAGGAATTATCTATTGTTTTTTTTTCCAATCGGAAAAAAATAAAACATGTTCTATTTCTAAACACCAATGGAAAAAAGTCAGATGGGGCCCACACACGATCGGAATTTCCGATGAAAAAAAGTCCATCAGACTTTTTTCATAGGAAATTCCGATCATGTGTACACGGCATAAGGAATACACAGGAGAAAATGCATGTTGGCAAGGGGAGTGTAGAGGTGGGCGGAGAGTCTACTGACATCACAACTCCACCCACCGAGCTCCAGACAACAGATCAACCCACAGAATCTGCAGTTTTTCAGTTCTTATAACAGACAGAGGGAAGACATTTGACAGGTAAGGAATCATGCAGGAGGCATCTATATCCTTATAGATCAGCACTATGGCAGTAGTTTAGAAAGGATGAGAGTGGGTTTACATCCACTTTAACAGAGAACACTATGGGGGTTATTTACGAAAAGCATACCTACTTTGCACTACAAGTGCATTGTGTAAAAGCCTAAATGCTACTTTCACATTTTCATTGGGAGTTTCTGCCTCCACAACCTAATTTGGCTTAAAGTGGATGTAAAGTAAAAAAACAAAATACTGCCAGTGCACTGAAAGTACACTTGAAAGTTTAGTCGCTGTAGATCTTAGGGGGACATGCATGGAAAATAAAAAACAGCATTTTAGCTTGCACATGATTGGATGATAAAATCAGCAGAGCTCCCCCTCATTTCAGATCTCCCCTTCAGATTTACAGTGAATGCACTTCCAAGTGTACTTTCACAGCACTTACAAGTGCACTGGCAGTGCACTTGTAGTGCAAAGTGGATTTGCCTTTTGTAAATAACCTCCTATATCAGTGATGGCGAACCTTGGCACTCCAGATGTTTTGGAACTACATTTCCCATGATGCTACACTACACTGCAGAGTACATGAGCATCATGGGAAATGTAGTTCCAAAACATCTGGGGTGCCAAGGTTCGCCATCACTGTCCTATATCATCTCTTTCTAACACTATTACCCCAGACCCTAACCCCAGCAGAGCTTAGAAACTAATGTTCCTAGTACAGTCATAAATGTACACTATTAGCTTGATTCAGAAAGAGTTAAGCCGGCGTATCAGTAGATACGCCGTCCTAACTCTGAATCTAAGCCGTCGTATCTTAAATGTATTCTCAAAATGAGATACACTTAAATGTAGCTAAGATACGACGGCCTGCGCCGTCGTATCTTAGCTGTCTAGTTCCGCCGGCCGCTAGGGGCGTGAACGCTGATTTACGCCTAGAATGCGTAAATCAGCGAGATACGCCTATTCACGAACATACGCTTGCCCGTCGCAGTAAAGATACGCCGTTTACGTAAGGCATTTTCAGGCATAAAGTTATTCCACCAAAAAGCTGGCCTAGCCAATGTTAAGTATGGACATCGTTCCCGCGTCAAATTTTGAAAATTTTACGTCAGTTTCCGTAAGTCGTCCGTGAATGGGGCTGGACGTAATTTACGTTCTCGTCGAAACCGAAAAGTCCTTGCGGCGTACTTTGGAGCAATGCAAACTGGGATATGTCCACGGACGGCGCATGCGCCGTTCGTTAAAAACGTCAATCACATCGGGTCACGATTCATTAACATAAAACACACCCCCTGTTCCTCATTTGAATTAGGCGCGCTTACGCCAGCCCATTTACGCTACGCCGCCGTAACTTAGGAGGCAAGTGCTTTGTGAATACAGCACTTGCCTCTCTGACTTACGGCGGCATAGCGTAAATACGCTACGCTACGCTGGCTGAAACATACGCCGCCCTACGTAAATCCAGCTATATGCCTCATTTGGATAATCGGCTCAGATAAAAAGATAATTTATGCAAGCAGCCAAAGTACGTGCAAGAGAAAACAAATACAACATGCAAATCCTGAACTCCAGTGCTGTAGAGCTACAGTTCTAGACAATGAGCTAAAATAATGCTACCTATAGGGGAACATGTCAATAAAACCCAGCTTATGCAAGCTACCATGATAATGTGATCCTTTAACATCCTCACAAAGGGACCTGGTAATAAATATACTGGATCTATGAAGAAAAACTCAGATAATTGTGACAACCTGCTTTCTTCAGACTGTGGAATACACCAAGCTTCAGGGCACTTCATAACGTGCTCACAGTTTGAAATCTTTTACAGTTTGCCATATGTACCATTACTGTACTAATTTATCCTTTGTCTTCTCTTCTTTGGTTTCTTGTGATGTCAGTATTTCCTAAGAAGTGTTTCCAAGTATATTGTTTCAATTATTCTGCTTTCTTTACTATTCATTACAGGCATGTTTTATTCTATTTACCAGTATCACAGAATAAGGCACGAATATGATAAAAATACAGAAACAATTCAATTGAAATGCAAAGCAGATTTAGGACAATGATTCAACCTAACAAAACCTTCAAAGATTTAAAAATATGGATGCTGCTGTTAACTGACTTTATTTAAACATTGCAAGCTCCAAAGCTGAATTTCAGATCCAGGGCTTCACTACTGAGTGAGTCACTGATTTGAACAACCATGTGGCCAGTGAAGTCTGAAACGCATTAACTCCTGGACATGTGCCAGGCCAGTAATAAAAGAGTAAATGCAGGGTCAATGTGATCACCCTACAGCCTGCACCAATAAAAACAATTCAGGAATGGTACCTCACATCAATGTTGCCAACCTACCAGATTGACATTTACTGACACAACATCCGAAATGTACTGGCACAGCCACGTTTTTACTGGCATTTCCAAAAGTTTAAAACATTACAGTTTTAAGTGCAAATTTTAGTATTTAGGCTACAGACAAGTACAATATGCAATTAGCAATGTGATTTAAAGTAATTCTAAAAGGCATACTTATCTGAGCCCCATCGTGATACAGTGATGTATACGACATCCTTGGCTCTCTGGGGACTCTCCCCCCTCATTGCCTGGGACAGCAGCAGGAACCAGTGATCCAATGAGAAGAGAGAGGGGCGGGCCTGAGCCACGGCTCTCTGTCTGAATGGACATGCAGAGCAGCAGCTTCACTCGGATGCCGCCAGCAAGCTGTTTGCTCTGGGGGCACGTGGCAGGAGGAAGGGGCCAGGAGCGCACCAGTGGTGGACGTGAGAAGAGGATCTGGGCTGCTCTGTTGACGTCCAGCAGAATAACATGCCGGTGCAGCGCGGCGATCGGTGATGCTGGGTGTCAGTCTGACACCCTGCATCTCCGATCTCGGTAAAGAGTCTCCGGCGGAGGCTCTTTACCACGTGATCAGCCGTGTCCAATCACGGCTGATCACGATGTAAACAGGAAGAGCCGTTGATTGGCTCTTCCCCACTCGCGTCTGATAGACGCAAGTATAGGAGAGCTGATCGGTGGCTCTCCTGACAGGGGGGGTTCGCGCTGATTGTTTATCCGTGCAGCCCCCCTCGGATGCCCACACTAGACCACACGGAAGCCGCCATGACCACAATTGAAGGGGGCAACATGTGGATGGCCAGGTACACATGTAAAAAATAGGCACAATAGATGCCAATCAGTGCCCACAAATGGGCACTGACTGGCAACATGGGCACTGACTGGCAAAATAGTAAATAAACAAGTGCCACCGCTCAGTGTCCATCAGTGCCACCCCTCAGTGTCCATCAGTGCCACCCCTCAGTGTTCATCAGTGCCACCTCTCAGTGCCCATCCATGTCCAGTGCCCACCTATCAGTGCCCATCTGTGCCACCCATATGTACCCATCAGTGCCACCCATAAGTGCCGCCTATGAGTGCCCATCAGTGCCACCTATGAGTGCCCATCAGTGCCGCATACCAGTGCCGCCTATCAGTGCCCATCAGTGCCGCCTATCAGTGTCCATCAGTGCCGCCTATCAGTGCCCATCAGTGCCACCTCATCGGTGCCCATCAGTGCCAACTCATCGGTGCCCATAAGTGAAAAAAAAACATACTTATTTACAAAAAATTAACAGAAAAAAATAAAAACTTTATTTTTTTCTAAATTTTTGGTCTTTTTTTAGTTGTTGCGCAAAAAATAAAAATCGCAGAGGTGATCAAATACCACCAGAAGAAAGCTCTATTTGTGGGAACAAAATTATAAAAAAATTGTTTGGGTACAGTGTAGCATGACCGTGCAATTGTCATTCAAAGTGCGATAGCGCTGAAAGCTGAAAATTGGCTTGGGCAGGAAGGTACGTAAGTGCCTGGTATGGAAGTGGTTAAGGTAGATATTAAGGCAAAAAACATATTTAATTTTTTATATAGTAAGCAAGTAGATTAAGATCAGGACTCCCCATTAGAATAGGCAGGCACACACACATGAAATTGACTCTCACAGTGACAGAAGTGTGCAGCAGCACAGATGATTATGTTACCTCACTAACACGATACGTCCCTTTCTGAGCCATAGTGACAGTCTCTCTCCACACACCAGGTGGTCCCTTCAGTTCACTCCAGTCAAAACAGCACTGACAGTCCCGCTCCTGATTTTTTTTGCTCCCTTCCCTCACACGCGGCCTCGGGTGCTCTCTGCTCGGCTCCCTTGCACCATGACATCACATGACATACTCCGGCACAACTTCTGCCAGACCCACCCCCCAGACCCACACTGTAGCAGACACTCGGATGGTCTAAGCCGACTTCAGGCATCATAGCCATATTTGTTACTGGCAACCGTTTCCTGTCACTGGCATTTATTGGCAGGAGGAAAGTGGCAGTTTTTTCCTGGCTGCCAGTAAAAACTATTGGCAACACTGCCTAACATTCTGGTGTCCAACATCATGTTGTTTTAATGAGTCCTGTTTCCATGAATGTATTACAAGACGGCATTGTAAAATAAAGATGTAATAGAGAAGTGCCAGAAATCATGCACATTCGATAGTCTTCTATTTAAGCCTAGGTTCACAATGCAGCGATTTGACATGTCAAATTGCATGCCAAATTGTTGACAACGGCACTGTCCAAATCAGTGCGACTTCACACCGATTCCCAAAAGTAGTTTCTATACTACTTTTGGCGACTACGGATTTAAATTGTGCACGTTCAGCTGAATTCACTCTGTCAATGTGAACCTAGGCTTAATGTCCATGTCTTCTATAGTAACCAAATGTTAGTTCTCTTCTAAAGCAGGTTAGAAAATGGAATGAAAAACAAGTGAATCGGGCATTGAAGATGTACAAGATTAATTATTTCAGTTGCAGCATTGTGTCAAATGTGATACTGTAACTCACGCCAATGAAATAGTTATGTATGTATATAATATTTATTGCGCTTCTTGCTTGGTGATACAATACAGTGGAACTTCATATTGCGAGTAACGCAGTTGACAAGCTTTTTTTTAAAATCATGGCTCGAATTGCAAGCATTGTCTCGCAAGACCAGCAGGATTCAAGCCGCTGGGGTGTACAGTACCGCATTTGGCCAGAGATGGGGGGCTCCGGTGACGCTTGGAGATGCTCGGAGGCACTCCATTGCCGAGTGTCTCAGAGCGTCCGAGTGTCTCCGGTGCCCCCACACCTCTGGCCACCTACAGTACTGCATGCACCGGTGCCCCTGCACCTCTGGCCACATACTGCATAGATCAGCAGTGGCTGTAGAACAGATTATCTGAGTTTCCATTATTTCCTATGGGGAAACTCGCTTTGATATACGATTGCTTTGGATTACAAGCATGCTTCTGGAATGAATTATGCTCATAATCCAGGGTATTACTGTACATACATTAAATGAGAAATGTTGCCAAGAAGGGACACTAGCACTCCATGGGAATGATTCAGTAAAGGGGTTGTTTTTAAGCATTTACTCTAGTCTAACTGTGCATGCCAGGATTACTGATGGATTTTTTTAATTGAATGATACATTTCCTGCTAGTGGATATTTCATGGTACTTCATGGTCCCATGTAGCTTGTAAGTTTTAAAGTGTTTTTTTTTAAAACTCTGAACCAATTATGGTTCTCTGTGACAGGGAGGGCCAATCTGGTCAAAATTATTTTGATGCCCCAGGTTCTCTATCATCTGCATAACTCCCCGGTGGTTATCCTGCAATTTTGTTTCTGTGTGGGCAACACTATTTTCCGGTCCCTGTCGTGGAAAGGAGGTAATGCTAGAATTAAACTAGAACAACTGCAGAAGCCATAGGATAGGGGAGGGCTGGCTCTTCCGAACCCCGGACTCTATTATATTGCGTCTCAACTTCAACACTTGGTGGGAGGCCTAGCGAAGACGACAGCCTCTGAGGATGGAACTCATGACTCCATGCGGTCTGTAATGTTGCAGTTTAGTGGGACCAATACCATGGCTGAGGCTATGGGGTATGGGGTAGTTGGTTGGCTTTTCCTGGTTTAGCCCCAGCTGATTTAGTAATGGACAGGTTATTGTCAAATTTACTGTATCACATAAATGGATATGTTTAATTTTGTTGATAATGTTATGGCTGGAATTTGCACAGCCTTGCTTTCCAAATGTTTAATTCTTGTCTACCTGCGTTGATATGGTGGCCCCGTTTGTACACGACCCTAGATACGTCTATAAAGGGTGCTTAACCGCTTAAGCCCCGGACCAATATACTGGCTAAAGACCCAAGGGGTTTTTACAGTTCGGGACTGCGTCGCTTTACCAGACAATTGCGCGGTCGTGCGACGTGGCTCCCAAACAAAATTGGCGTCCTTTTTTCCCCACAAATAGAGCTTTCTTTTGGTGGTATTTGATCACCTCTGCGGTTTTTATTTTTTGCGCTATAAACAAAAATAGAGCGACAATTTTGAAAAAAATGCAATATTTTTTACTTTTTGTTGTAATAAATATCCCCCAAAAACATATATATATAAAAAAAAAAATTTCCTCAGTTTAGGCCGATACGTATTCTTCTACCTATTTTTGGTAAAAAAAATCGCAATAATCGTTTATCGGTTGGTTTGCGCAAAATTTATAGCGTTTACAAAATAGGGGATAGTTTTTTTGCATTTTTATTTTTTTACTAGTAATGGCGGCGATCAGCGATTTTTTTCATGACTGCGACATTATGGCAGACACTTCGGACAATTTTGACACATTTTTGGGACCATTGTCATTTTCACAGCAAAAAATGCATTTAAATTGCATTGTTTATTGTGAAAATGACAGCTGCAGTTTGGGAGTTAAACACAGGGGGCGCTGTAACATTTAGGGATCACTGTGTATGTGTTTACTAGTGTAGGGGGGTGTGGCTGTAGGACTGACACCATCGATCGAGTCTCCCTAATAAAAGGGATCACTCGATCGATGCGCCGCCACAGTGAAGCACGGGGAAGCCGTGTTTACACACGGCTCTCCCCGTTCTTCAGCTCCGGGGAGCGATTGCAACAGAGCGGCTATAAACAAATAGCCGCGCCGTCGTCCCGGATCGCTCCCCGAGCGGACCCGACCTCCGCATGTACCGGGGGGGGTCCCGATCGGACCCCCCACCCACGTCTAGGCAGGCACGTACAGGTACGTTGATGTGCCTGTCCGTGCCATTCTGCCGACGTAAATGTACATGAGGAGGTCGGGAAGTGGTTAAAGCATTCCCATGATGTGAACTACAATACTGGTATGCTGAATTGATATCTAATGTGAACTACATTTACTTTTAATGCCTGGTTGTACAAATTTGTGACATCTCAATAAACCTTTACCTGATTTAAAAAAACAAACATGTAATACTTACCTGCTCTGTGCAAAGGTTTTGCACAGACCAGCCCAGATCCTCTTCTTCTGTGGTTCTGGGGTGCCCTGGTGGCGCTCCTGGCTCCTCCTCTTCATCGGGTACCCACACGAAGAGCTGCTTTCCATTGGGGCACCCGTGCGTGCACACTCGAGTCCCGATGCTGCGTACATCGACACAGACAGCAGTGCTCAGCCCCGCCCCCACTCTCATGTCACTGGATTTGATTGACAGCAGCAGGAGTCAATCTATCAAATGGGAACAGAGACAGTGGCTGGACTCGTTTGGCTTGTGCACATCGCTAGAACGGACTAGCTTAGGTAAGAACAAGTTGTATGTTTCACTATGTCCTTGGATTACTGATTCCTGAATGGTAGTGTCAATAAAATCAGCCGATGCTCTAATAAAAAAAGTTGTAGTGTCTGCATCCCTTGAGAAGTAATTAATTTCAATTATAGAGGCACATGGCTACCAGCTTCTAAATTACAAGCACCCAGACCCTACCAGGTGCAAAAAAGGAATTGTGTTGTGTATAGAATGGATAATAGACAACATATCAAAACAATCACCACTATTTTCAGATAGAATAGATGAATCATGGGTGAGGAAAATCTTATGAATACACTAGCTCTAAAGTACCACTCACACCTGAGCATTTTGTAGATTAAATCTTTCTGAACACTAAACCTTGTCGTTCCCCAAACCTTAACACCTAACATAACTCTTAAACTCTCATAGGCTATCCCCTAACACTCAAACCTAATGCTATGCCTGAAAGCTGACCCTTAACACTTAACCTACCTTAACACTTAATTCTTAACCTAACCCGTAAAATCAACCCCTAATCTAACATACCCTAATGTACACTTAACCCCAAAATATTGTGTACCAGTTCAAAAAGTTTTAAGTGACTTTGATGGTGTTGAAAGGTGGCTGTTATATGCCAAAACAGCAACACAAAGAATTGATGATCAATCTTAGACTTTGCAAATCTTACTTCAGGGTATTACACAATAGCCTATTCTAAATAATCATCGCTTACAAGGACAATATTACATTAATAACAGCTTTAATTACATGATGCAAAGATAATATAAAAGCAACATTTAATGCCACTAAAAAATTATCATTAAAAGCCCAAAAGCTTTAATTAACTATAGCATCTGAGAAAAAAAACATACAATAAAATGAAATCACTAAATATAAATAGAAATCACATATATTTTCACACACAATTGTACATTTGTTTAGCTAAATGGAAAATAGGAAACAATGGCTTTGGAAGATAACAAGTACAAAAAACATTATGTCACAAATATCTGCACATATTTTCTTGTAAAGTGTTTTTAGAATGGTGAATACATAAATACAAACTTAAAGCATTTATGCCATGGGAAAAACAGAGATGCTACAAGAAAAAATTGCAGGTATCCAGAGGAGCCTGTACATGCCTGCAGCTGCCTCCCAAACCTTTCTGTTTGCCAAATGCTTAACCATGCTAAAAGGCAAAGCTTCAGCGCTTCCTAATAGTGCCAAAGCTTGCCCAACTCTTTGTGCATCCTGTATATTCCTATTGGCCAATGGGGCTGCCCATCATAGCGATGGGCCAATATAAATGTGTGGGACTTAATGACATATATTAAAAATACCTAGAAGTGTTTGAACTTTGCATAATATAACATAATAAGATTCAACCATGAAAGGAAAGTCTTAAAGAATGCTGCAGGTATATGCATATGTCACCTCTATCTGCACACTATGTTTTGTACTTCTTTCAGACAAAGTTCCTTTAATATATTTCATTATTCATTGAAATTGGTTTTTACAATATATTATAGAATTTTACAGTTACATTAATCTGGAAACATTATTATGTGCTTTTTATATATACACACAATATATAACTATGCAAAATATTTTGCAATACTCATATACATTATATCCAGATTATAAATGCATGAATGGATTAACAGCAATGTATATGATTAGTGACAAAAATATTATAGTAAATATATAATAGGAAAATCAATGCAAATAATCAATTATATATTAATAAAGTGCTTGTACAAAATGAGAGGTATAATACAAGTGATATCAAAAAATAATCAGTCATCTTCATATGGCAGTAAACTCAAAGTTAAAAACTATTGTTAAAAGATTACTTGTAAACATTCATAAAAACTATAATTAGAAATTAGAAATTTACATAAACTTTGATACAGTACTATTGTACTTGAAGCAGTTCCCCATGTACATCTTACTATAACAGTGTTGTCTAAAGAAGTTTGAACTAAGCATTATAAATGCATGATGCCATTTAAATGGCCAGTATCCATTTATAAAAATGTAATAATTACCTGTGATTATGCATGTGACATGTAGGATATACAAAATCAAAAAATGTAGTTAACTCAGTTGGGTGTGTAGAATCCTTTGTCTTTTGTTTTATACCCTTGTATGTAAAATATCCCTTCAGAGTTGTTTTATAAAAAAAAGAATAATGCACATTTTTAATAAACTAGATCTAGAAGAAACACATTTTGATGTCCTGTCAGCAATGTCATCATTTCATAGTTTAGTGGTATTTTAAAGAGGCAGTTCTCTTCAAACTATATAAAATAATTTATGAAGATCTCAGAGAATATTCAACTTTCTCCTCAGGAATACAAATAGGCCATAGATTATGGGGGGGGGGGGGGGGGGGGTAAAGATCTTTGAGAGTGTTTCAGCAAACCAGACTTTGTCTATAAATAAAATATAACTTTTACAATGAATTGATTTTTGTAAATGTAAGAAAATGCATCTTACAAGAAAACTGATGTGGTCATACATTTGCCGATAAGGCTGCACAATATGTCTCATTTCCCTTGTGGGCAGCCCGATCTTTCATTTCCAATCTAACTGACCCATTTTCCTACAACAATGGCATTTAATTTACTACACACTATACTATAGCATGCATTGCAAAATGAATGGTGATGCACAAAAGAAGTCTTCAAAGTTTTGATGTGTCATCTACTATAGTTATATTTGAAAGATGTACCTGAAAACACTCTTTTGGTGCAGCAGTGTTTGGTTAGGGAATCTGCCACAGCTTTTTACCTTAATTGAGAGCTGTACAAATACATTTTTGTACGAAATGTCCCAACTCCTTTAGTAAATCAGCCTCAAAACATGATCTCCAACATCAAAGTAGATTTCGGTAGAAGTGTCAGGTCATGCTATATTTTCTAGCTCTGAGTGCAGATCAGATATGTTTATTAGCTCTTTATAGCCCTCACCTTCATATGTACAGTGTGCAAACTAAGAATAAGCCCACACATTGCCCAAAACCTCCATTAGGACAAAGATGTCAAAGCTAGGACACATGTAAACATAATTTACTTGAACCCGTTGCTACCTGAATAGTGCTAGCCTGCTCATTCAACCCACAGTATCTCACAAAAGTGAGTACAACCCTCAGCTTTTTGTAAATATTTTATTATATCTATGCATGTGACAACACTGAAGAAATTACACTTTTCAACAATGTAAAGTAGTAAGTATACAGCTTGTATAACAGTCAAAATTTGATGTCCCCTCAAAATAACAACACACAGCCATTAATGTCCAAACCGCTGGCAACAAAAGTGAGTACACCCCTAAGTGAAAATGTCCAAAGTGGGGCCAATTAGCCATTTTTTCTCCCGGTGTCATGTGACATATTAGTGTTATAAGGTCTTGAATGGGGAGCAGGTGTGTTAAATTTGGTGTTTTCGTTCTCAGTCTCTCATACTGGTCACCGGAAGTTCAACATGGCACCTCATGGCAAAGAACTCTCTGGAAAAATTATTGTTGCTCTACATAAAGATGGCCTAGGCTATAGGAAGATTGCAAGACCCTGAAACTGAGCTGCAGTACGGTGGCCAAGACTATACAGCAGTTTAACAGGACAGGTTCCACTTAGAACAGGTCTTGCCATGGTCGACTTTGGGAAGTAGACTTATGAGTGCTGCCAGCATTGCTGCAGAGCTTGAAGGGGTGGGGGGACAGACTGTCAGTGCTCAGACCATACGCCGCACACTGCATCAAATTGGTCTGCATGGCTGTCATCCCAGAAGGAAGCCTCTTCTAAAGATGGTGCACAAGAAAGCCCGCAAACAGTTTGCTGAAGACAAGCAGACTAAGGACATGGATTACTGGATCCATGTCCTGTGGCCTGATGAGACCAAGATAAACTTATTTGGTTCAGATGGTGTCAAGCGTGTGTGGCGGCAACCAGGTGAGGAGTAGAAAGACAAGTGTGTCTTGCCTACAGTCAAGCATGGAGGTGGGAGTGTCATGGTCTGCCAGTACTGGGGAGCTACAGTTCATTGAGGGAACCATGAATGCCAAGATGTACTGTGACATACTGAAGCAGAGCATGATCCCCTTCCTTGGAGAGTGGGCCGCAGGGCAGTATTCCAACATGATAACGACCCCAAACACACCTCCAAGATAACCACTGCCTTGCTAAAAAAGCTGAGGGTAAACCCTATTGAGCATCTGTGGGGCATCCTCAAACGGAAGGTGCAGGAGCACAAGGTCTCTAACATCCACCAACTCTGTGATGTCATCATGGAGGAGAGGAAGAGGACTCCAGTGGCAACCTGTGAAGCTATGGTGAACTCCATACCGAAGAGGGTCAAGGCAGTGCTGGAAAATAATGGTGGCCACACAAAATATTGACACTTTGGGCTCAATTTGGACATTTTCACTTAGGGGTGTGCTCACTTTTGTTGCCAGTGGTTTAGACTTTAATGGCTGTGTGTTGAGTTATCTTGAGGGCACAGGAAATTTACACTGCTATACAAGCTGTACACTCACTACTTTACATTGTAGCAAAGTGTCATTTCTTCAGTGTTGTCACATGAAAAGATAGAATAAAATATTTACAAAAATGTGAGGGGTGTACTCACTTTTGTGAGATATTGGGAGTTATTTACGAAAGGCAAATCCACTTTGCACTGCAAGTGCACTTGGAAGTGCAGTTGCTGTAGATCTGAGGGGGATCTAAAAGGGAAATAAAAAACAACATTTTAGCTTGCACATGATTGGATGATAAAATCAGCAGAGCATCCCCTCATTTCAGATCTTCCCCTCAGATTTACAGTGACTGCACTTCCAAGTGCAATTTCAGTGCAATTTCAAGTGCACTTGTAGTGCAAAGTGGATTTTCCTTTAGTAAATAACCCCCACTGTATATGTTTCATTCCCTGATGAGTCTTGAGTTGACCATAAACAGGCTCTTGCATTATATGTTGCATATAAAGCTTTTTTCAGAGCCTTCAAATAAGGAAGAAATCCAAAGAAATACTCACATAATTTGACCCCTGAAAACTATGAACATATTCATTTTGAATAAACAATACTGGTTGATGCCATGGCTAACCAATATAACTTGATTTATCGATGAAAACAGAATATCCTAGTCCAACTTCCCCAAGACATTTGTTTACATGAGATGTCCCAAGGTTACCAAATGAATACTACTGCCTATGGATCAATTCAGCATGAAAAGTCATGAAATACTGTAACTAATTATGGCAAGGACTGAGACAAAATGACTTCTCTCTAGATTTCCTTACTTTGTGCTTGATGCAAAAGATGTGAGTAAACCCACATTCTCAAAACAATAGAGAATAGAAAATCCAAGAGAAAAGTATTGAATTGAAATTACATCTGAATCAATAAACTTTATTTTCAACACATTGCACAAGCATTTAAAGCTCAACAAGACTTGTGTTTGCATACACTGCAAACAGTGTCATACTGTAAACTTCTGTAACAAAATGCAAAACATGACATATTACTCTTATTATGGGTTAGAGTAAATTAATTTACATATATTGGTATAGAGGTCCCTATATATATATATATACTCTATAGCAGCCTATTGCGGCCCCCCTGGTGATTTAATATGGCCCCCCTGGGGATTTGGATACATATATATAGCCATTGCAGCCTCACATGTGCCCTGTGCCCTAGGGGCCACAAAAGATATATACCGTATTTATTGGAGCTGCCTTGGAGGGGACAGGATGTGCGCCGTCGGATTACATGAAGAGAATCTCCCATTTACTCTGCGGCGTCTGTAATAGGAACTCCCGTTTCCTGGGATGCCATTGGATTATTGTTCTGTTTATCATAGGAGGCGGGACTTTGTATTAACGAGGCCACGAATAAACAAGAAATTCTCCTGTTTGTAATCTGACGGGCACTTGTCCCTCCCCCTTCCTGTCCCCTCCGAGGCTGCAGATGGGCATCGATCAGGCTGCACTGATGGCAATAGTAAGGCTGCATTGATGGCAATGGTGAGGCTGCATTCATGGCAATGGTAAGCCTGTGCGTGTTATACGCTGATAAATACGGTATATCCAAATAACACGCCCAAGCTCATCCTTAGTCCTGAGCAGCGCTCGGGATTTGTTGGGGCCACAAAATAAATATATACAGTATATCCAAATAAAACGCCCGAACTCATCTCTTCACCACACACAGCCACAAAGGCAAGAGAATTCTTGTTGGGCCGTGTATTAGTGCGCGCACGAACACACTTGGATCAAATTTTAATGGTTCAAAGAATGTCAGGCCAAGTAGTCGGCCCTCGAGCATGTTCACTTTATCAAATGTGGCCCTCTTTGAAAAAAGTTTGGACACCCCTGCTCTATAGATTTCTTTAGATAGATTAGCATGCACAAACTTAAAGTTGATCTATTAAAATGGTAAACTTCTTGCTGGGATGGGTAAACAAAGAATAATGGTAAGGATGGAATATTTTTTTTTTTTTCTGGAGAAAATGCTGCTCCAGACTCCTTTCACTGCTAGAAATTGTTCTGTTAGCCTAGGCCCTGGGTCATGTGATCTCTTCTGAAGAAGTTTAGATTGTCTGATTGTTTCCTACAATAGATATTGGTATTGATCTAACAAAGGCAAACTTAGCTTTTTACTTTGAAAAGGAAGTGGCACTTTGCTATGGAATTTTCCCCAGAGCTGAGTGAATGAGGTGAAGCTCTGCTCACTACCACCATCCAATCATGTACAAGCAAAATGCTGTTTTTTATGATGCTTGCACATTATTGTATAATGCCTAAACCCCCGGTAAAGATTTTTTATCTCTGTCTATGTCCCTGTTGCAGATCTTGTAATGTCTAATTAATCCTTAATATCAGCCCAACAGGCATTTCAACTCTATCTAAAGCAGTGGTTCTCAACCTGGGGGTCGGGACCCCCTCAGGGGTCAAATTATGATTTGCCAGGGGTCACCGAAACCTGGGCTGTTCTTGAAGCCCGCACCGCTCTCCCAGCCTTTTTTCAGCCGCCCAGCAGGGCTGTCCCTGGAGCCCACTCAGCCTCTCTGCAGCCATCCATTCAGTTCATGGCATGGCTGGGGGGCAGAGACTAGAGGTCAGCTGACTGGTGAGGATTGGGAAGTGGGAGGGACTAGAGGAGACCCTGTCTCCTGATGTTGGCATGGGTGTAACTGCTACGAGATACCACAAAGTCAGAAACACAGTGGGTAACACTAGCTGTGATTATAGTTGCCATTTAAAGTCTCCACTAAGGTTCTCAGATCAGCAGATGACCTTGATCAGGAGCACCTAAGTTGGCTGATCAGAACTTCCCCCAGCACTGCCACTCATCCCGTTCCCCCCCACCAAGGAGTAAACGAAGGAATAATAATACAGAATACATGGAAGGGAGAGGAAAAGAGGGGGAGTAACAAAGAAAAAGGGAGAGAAAGAATAAGTGAAAGAACAAGAAAAACGGCTAGAGAGAGGGATGAGGAAAAAAAACAAGAAATTAGGATAGAGAGAGATGAAAGGGAAAGAAAGGAAAACAAAGAAAGTGGTATATCCTAAAATGTACCATAAGGGGTTTTAATATTGTACCAGTGGAATGGACTCAGGGAGCGCTAAATGTGCATGGGTTAGGGGCGCAAATTACTTGTCTTGCCTTGGGTGCTGACAAGCTACGAAAAATAACTTTACTGTTAGGGGTCCCCACAACGTAGGAAATGTTATCAAGGGGTCACGGCACTAGACAGGTTGAGAACCACTGATCTAAAGTAAGAAAATATTTTTGTCTTTTTATTAATTGATCTCAGTATGAACATGTTTTTATGTTAACATTCACTTTACAAATCATCAAGAAATGTTCACACATTATTTTCTAAAAGTAAACATTTTAAGAAGTATAAATTATTTCTCAGTTTTTTTTAAAGCAAATAAATTGAATATAAAGCGATTACTTTCTGGGTCTAAGCCTCAATCCACATTACTGCAATGCAGCTTTTACAGTGCGATTATGTATATTAGATTATGTATATACGAATTAGAGTTTGCATATTCCATGGGGCCAAGTTGCACTCTAAATCGCACCAAAGTAATGCAGGAACCTTTTACAAAAAGTGCACCTGAGTTTCATTGGTTATAATGGACAACTTTGAAAACTGATTTGGTGTTAAAGTTTCACTGTAAATCGCACCAAAGTAATGCAGGAACCTTTTGCAAAATTGCATCATTCTGAGGAGCATTGATTAGAAAGGGTGCCTTTAAAAACAGTGGCCCAGATTCTCAAAGGACTTACGACGTCGCAGCGCCATGTACGCCGTCGTAAGTCCTAATCTGACCCGTCGTATCTATGCGACTGATTCTTAGAATCAGTTACGCATAGATATCCATTAGATCCGACAGGCGTAAGTCTCTTACGCCGTCGGATCTAAACTGCAATTTTTTTTTGCCCGCTAGGGGGCGTTTCCGTCGAATTCTGCGTCGAGTATGCACATTAGCTAGATACGCGAATTCCCGAACGTACGCGCGCCCGACGCAGTAAAGTTACGACGTTTACGTTAGGCTTTTCCCGGCGTAAAGTTGCCCCTGCTATATGAGGCGCAGCCAATGTTAAGTATGGCCGTCGTTCCCGCGTCAAAATTTTAAAAAGTTACGTCGTTTGCGTAAGTCGTCCGTGAATGGGCTGGATGTCATTTACGTTCACGTCGAAACCAATGACGTCCTTGCGGCATCATTTGGATCAATGCACACTGGGATATTTTACGGACGGCGCATGCGTAGTTCGTTCGGCGCGGGGACGCGCTTCATTTAATATATATTGTACATTCACATCAGTGCCTACCCTCAAGGAAACTTACAATCTAATTTTCCTAACCCATATTCATATACTAGGGCCAATTTAGACAGTAGCCAATTAACCTACAAGCATGTCTTTGGAGTGTGGGAGCTTCTAAAAAAAATTCCAAAAAAACTGTCTTATTTAGCCACGGTTTACTTGCTGAAAGCAGATGAAGCTTTGGATAGCCATATGCTAATCTAGCTGTACAACTCAGCTTGGGAATGGAAGGCCTTCATAGAATCTCATCCTCCATTATGGTTTTAAATACCAAAACATACCTTGTGGTATGTTAGTTTTTTCTCTTCTTATAATTGGTAAGATTGCTTTGCCTTGGAAATTGTGGTGCCAGAAATTGTGAACACGTGTACATTTGTATTACCGATTTGTATTTGGCAGTGATGGCTTTACTGCATGTGAAACTAAAAAGTTATCACAGTCAAACAACAAATAAATTACCTAGCGTTAATCTTAACCTAACCCAAAGCTTCAACCTAACCTTTAAACCTAACCCTATAGCTTCACATACAGCTAACCCTTAACCTTGGGTGATATTTGAAACATAATGGTGATAAATACTATAATGTAAATATTATTCTGCCAATACATGTGCCTGTAATACCATTGCACTAAAAATTTGCTACATGATACCTTCCTGGCACAGGTACAACCCGCTCCGAGTAACGTTGCACCTTTGTAAGCCAGAGTTGTTTTCAACCTTATGTCAGTTTCTGAATTTGAGATCTAATTGTAAATCTTTGAGAATTTGTCATTGCCATAGAGACAGATTCTTAAAGTGTCAATAGAAAGTACTACCTCAAATTGCCGCATGTGTCAGTAATGTTACTGAGTCTGGTGTAACTTAGTTCTAAAGGAACTACCGCCACAAATCAGTTGTTAGGGCAATTTTGAATGTCATGCATTTACCAGAATAACAAAGGGAGGATTGGGATATTATTTAATAATACCATGCACAATTTGTCTTTGTTTCCCCATTGTAGCTGAACTGAGTTCAGCTTTGTCTTTATGCTGTTTGGAAACAGCCTTTCTGTGTCAGTGCAGCACATTAAACCTCCTTGCACAGACATACCATACATACATGACAAAATGAGTAAGTTATGCATTTATAATTTTGCTCAGTGTATATAAGGAGTAATATACTCCTTATATACACTGAGCAAAATTATAAACGCAACACGTTTGTGTTTACCCCTATTTATCATGAGCTGAACTTAAAGATCTATGACTTTTTCTATGTACACAAAAGGCCTACTTCTCCCAAATGTTGTTCACAAATCTGTGTTAGTGAGTACTTCTCCTTTGCCGAGATAATCCATCCACCTCACAGGTGTGGCATATCAAGATGCTGATTAATGGATGGATAGCAACCGGAGCTCACTACGACAGCACGGCCCTGGAAGCAGGACGTGTGTGTTATAGCTCCAGGCAGGCAGGCTTCCAGCTCCAGCATCCAGTTATCCAGCTTCTAAGACATCCTTCAGATTTTTACCGGTCTATGATCCACCAATCTTGGTTTTTCCTTTTCCCAGCCCCCCCTACTCAAACACCAGCCATCCTCAGACACTTAAGCCCAGGCCTGTAGGACAGACCGTGGCTGCGGCCTAATACATCCAGCCTCCCACCTTTGCTTCCTACCTTTTCCTCCCGCAGGTCCGCCAGACACTGCTCTCCCCAGAGTGCTGCCCGAACCAGCAGCGGGTCCTGAAGCATACATAGAGTTAGGTGCCCGCCCCCCACGACAGACGACAGTCCGCGGTTGGCTTTTAGTATAGTCCTGGCAATCCACTATCCAGCCCCGTAAGTCCGTTTCCTCCAGACATCCCCCTGCCCTAAGCGGACTCGGTGGCTCCCTCCACCCTTCCCCGGAGCCCCCCGAGCCAACGGTCCGCCACCCCCAGCGGGAAAGACCACAGCTCGGGCCTACTATCGTTCCGGCGGCCATCTTGGTACACCCTGCCAAAGAATTAGATCACCTCATCCTCACCCCCCTCAGCCTTCATCAATTGAATTCATATCATATGGGAACCAGCGACCAGCAGGGACCCCCCACTCAGGTCACCCACATCAGGGAAGCCAACCACAGTGCTACCCAAGCACTGCTCACCCCTTACTCCACCCCCCTCTTTTTCCTTCCTCACTTCCACCCATCACCTACCGCACCTCCACCAGAGGATCATAAGCTGCATCACGTCTCCACGCTCCACTTACAAACAGGTAAGGACCCAGGCCTCGGGCACCAAGTTGATCCAGGGTTTACCCGATTGCCTTCAGAGGGATCAGGAAGGAATTTTTTTTCTCCCCGGCTGCAGCAAATTGGCCTCGCTTGCGGGTTTTTTCTCCACCTTGCTCTGGATCAACTAGGAGGGTTAGATTGGGGGTCCACCTTACCACCACTGATCATCATTATCAGCACGGTTCACCAGTTAGTCACCGCCGTCGTTATCACCAGCGTTATCATCGCTAACCATCACGTCATCTTCTGCGTTTTTGGTATCATGCTCAACATGAAATACTTTGCCAAAAACATTCGTGGACTAAGGAAAACCGCCGCAACGTTACCAGACACCATTCAAAAAATGCTACAAAAAGAACAACTGCTAAGAATCAATCGATGATCGACCGTCAAAAACAGGATGGCACCATCTCAGTTACAATATTTATCATGCGCCCTGATCAACACAAGATCTGCAGTCAAGCACACACAGGAAATTCACGACTTCATCACCCAACACAACATAGACTGCCTCTTCATCACTGAAAGCGCGCTAACACTGGATTGTAACACCATTCTAGGAGAACTTGTGAAAGCTAATTATGGCATCTTAACCGAGAAAAGAATTGGGCAAAGAGGAGGAGGCCTGGCAGTGATCTACAAGTCTCACCTCTCGCTCACCAAACCAGATCTACAGAGCTCATTGCCGTTCCTGGAAACGCTCACTCTACAATTTCAAACAACACCCCAGGACACATACGACTGTGCTATAGACCGCCAGGACCAAAGACGCATCTCCTCACAGCACTGACAGAATTTATCTGGACTTACACCTTGAATACCAAACACCTCCTGTTACTTGGGGACTTCAACCTCTGGGCCAACTCCTCACAAGATCCCATTGCCAATGCCTGCATTGACCAATTGGAAGGAATAGGTCTGCAGCAACTGATATGTGCGCCCACGCATGTTTCAGGTCACACCCTCGATCTTATCTTCAGACAGGATATGGACGTCAACATAACAGAGAATAAGCCCTTATCCTGGACAGATCACCATGCAATCAAATTCAAAATAACTAACAACACCGTCTTCAAAAAAACGACAAACCCTTTAAATAAAATAACAACAATGAATCAAAATCAATCAACAGTGAAAACACTCAACTCCATCAACAAAGCATTACTACAGACTGCAGACAAAATCGCTACGAAACGCAGAGTGCTCATCCGGAAAAACAACCCTGGTTGGTTCAATGACGCTCTCACACTATTGAAGCAAGAACGTAGAAGAGGGGAAGGTGCCTGGAGAAGAAACCCAATCATGGAAAACCACACAATTTACAAATTAATCACTAAGAAATATCACAAATAAATCCTCAAAGCAAAAAAAGAAAATTTTTCAAACATCCTCGCAAAAGCCCTGAACCGCCCTCGCGAGCTCTTCAACTTAGTCACCCAAACCATGAATCCAGCCTGCCTAGAGGCTCCGAAATATGAAACACAAGACTTTTGCAATGAATTATCGTATTTTTTTATCAATAAAATTGAAAAAAATTGTGAAATAATTCAGCAAAAAAAAAAACGCTAATCCCATCCCTACAAATCAACAAGGTAATATTAATTTAAATACTCTTCAATCAATAAAATTTAAACTGAAGCCAATTTCCATCTGCACCACTAAAAATATCATCGGTAGCCTGCGAGACAGTACAGCGCTGAATAACATAATCTCCACAAAATTGTTGAAAGAATGTGCCAATATTTTCACGCACCTTATAAAGCAATCATTTAAGGAAGGCATGGTGCCAACCTCCCTAAAACAAGGCATAACAAAACCCATTCTAAAAAAAAACAACCTCGACCCTAAAGACCCAAACCACTGTCGACCTATAACCGGCCTCAGCATCCTCTCCAAGATTATGGAGAAAGCTGTAGTACAACACCATTTAGACACCCACAAACTACTGGACCCACTGCAATCGGGTTTCCGTCCAGGTCACGGGACGGAAACAGCACTTCTCAAAATATGGGATGACACTCTCGAAGCAGAAGACGAAGGAGAATCATGTCTTCTGATACTGCTGGACCTTAGTGCTGCCTTTGACACAGTAGACCACAAAATGTTGCTGACTCGCCTCACAGAAGTAGCTGGAGTGGCAGACTTGGATCTACCCTGGTTCTCACCATTCCTGGAAAATCGATCCCAGACAGTGAAACTAGGACCCTTCACTTCTGAAGCACGTACCGTGCCATGTGGAGTCCCTCAAGGGTCACCCCTGTCGCCCGTGCTATTCAATATTTATCTTCGCCCACTCCTCAAAATTATCAGTAACCAGGCCCTACTCTACCATTCCTACACTGACGACACTCAACTCCTACTTTCGTATAAACAATAAAAATGACTAATACCTCGGTCTAGAAAAATGCCTCACTTTAATAGACAACTGGATGACGGAGAGTCACCTTAAACTCAATGGATCAAAAACAGAACTCCTTCTGCTCCACGCAAACCAAAAGAGACTTGCTAGGACGACATAGACGCCCCCGCCCATCTTGGGACAAACCATTACCCCTAGCACCAAAGTCAAAAGCCTTGGAGTCACCTTTGACTCCGACATGACAATCAATGCACAAATTGGGTCAGTAGTCAGCGGATCTCACCATCTTCTGCATCTGCTACGAAGACTCGTTCCCTTCATCCCGAAAGAAGACACCGCAGTAGTGGTGGTAACAATAATCAACTCCCGGCTCGACTATGCAAACTCCCTTTACCTCGGACTCCCAAAATATCAGATTGCCCGTTTATAAGTCATCCAGAACATGGCGGCACGACTGGTAACAGGAAAAAAAAACCTGGGAATCTATTACTCCCTCCCTGAGGTCCCTCCACTGGCTGGCCGTAAATGACCGAGTCACATTCAAGGCCCTCTGCCTGACACATAAATGTGTACAAGGAATCGCCCCCCCCCCCCAATATTTATGTGAGAAAATAAAATATCACAACCCCAATCGCATTCTTTGCTCAACTAACCAAAATCTATTACAAATCCCCAAGGCCCGGTACAAGACTAAAGGAGAACGAAGATTTGCAGTCCAAAGACCGCGACTGTGGAACGCATTACCAACTAATATCCGAACGGAAGGGAATCACCAGACCTTTAGGAAAAAACTCAAGACCCACCTATTCTGAAGGCCAAATAGAAGGAAATTGATACCAAGCGCCTTGAGGCGATTCAGTTCGCATAATCAGCGCTATACAAGTTACTCACTCACTCACTAGACCGCATGATTATTGCACAGGTGTGCCTTAGGCTGGCCCCAATAAAAGGGCACTCTAAAATGTGCATTTTTACTACATTGTTGGGGTCGGGGGTCCGAAAACCAGTCAGTATCTGGTATGACCACCATTTGCCTCACTCAGTGCAGAACATCTCCTTCGCATTGAGTTGATTAGGTTGTTGATTGTGGCCTATGGAATGTTGGTCTATTCCTCTTCAATGGCTATGTGAAGTTGCTGGATATTGGCAGGAACTGGAACAAGCTGTCATATACGTCGATCCAGAGCATCCCAAACATGCTCAATGGGTGACATGTCCAGTGAGTATGCTGGCCAAGCAAGAACTAGGATGTTTTCAGCTTCCAGGAATTGTGTACAGATCCTTGCAACATGGGGCCGTGCATTATCATGCTGCAACATAAGGTGATGGTCGTGGATTAATGGTACAACAATGGGCCTCTGTGCATTCAAAATGCCATCAATAAAATGCACCTGCATAGCATACATCTGCCTATCCCATAACCCCACTGACACCATGGGCCACTCGATTCACAATGTTGACATCAGCAAACCACTCACCCACACAACGCCATACACACAGTCAACTGTCTGCCATCTGCCCTGTACAATGAAAATCGGTGAAGAGAACACCTCTCCAAAAGGCCAGACACCATTGTATGTGAGCATTTGCCAACTCAAGCCGGTTATGACGATGAACTGCAATCAGGTCAAGACCCCGATGAGGAGGATGACGAGCATGCAGAAAAGCTTCCCTGAGATGGTTTTTGACAGTTTGTGCAGAAATTCTTTGGTTATGCCAACTGATTGTTGCAGCAGCTGTCCGGGTGGCCGGTCTCAGACGATCTTGGAGGTGAAGATGCTGGATGTGGAGGTCCTGGGCTGGTGTAGTTACACGTAGCCTGCAGTCGTGAGGCCAGTTGAATGAACTGCCAAATTCTCTGAAACGCCTTTGGAGATGGCTTATGGTAGAGAAATGAACATTAAATTCAAGTGCAACAGCTCTGGTGGACATTCCTGCAGTCAGCATGCCAATTGCACGCTCCCTCAAAACTTGCAACATTTGTGCTGTGTGATAAAACTGCACATTTTAGAGTGGCCTTTTATTGTGGCCAGCCTAAGGATATGCCACACCTGTGAGGTGGATGGATTATCTCTGCAAAGGAGAAGTGCACACTAACACAGATTTAGACAGATTTGTAAACAATGTTTGAGAGAAATAGGCCTTTTGTGTACATTGAAAAAGTCTTAGATCGTTTAGTTCAGCTCATGATAAATATGGGCAAACACAAAAGTGTTGCGTTTATAATTTTGCTCAGTGTATATAAGCACATGTTGCATGGAGATTTATCAAGCGGTATATATGAAATGCAAATTTTTGGATAGAGTGGTAAGAGTTAGAACTTTTTTTTAATGTTTTAACTGTTGTGTGAGTCCTTGTGTCAGAGCTTCCCTCCTTACTTCTGGTCCTGGTGACAAGAGAATAGGAAATGTTCACAAAAAAATCTTCACAAGCAACCCACATATGTAGAATTTTCTTTTAATCGATCATCAAAGAGGGGTCATTACAAACCAGTACTGCTAAAAGATCCCTTTATTATCAATTTGTCTTGATAAAAAAATGATAGTGTGGTCCCCAAATATTGGTTTGTTTTGACAACTTCTGAGTGTCCAAACAAAAGACTATATTCTACATATGGAGGTGTACTGGGGAGGAACACTGTAAGTGAAAGCGCTAAAGCTAAAAAAAATAGTCTTCTCTTAAGAGCCAGGCCTTAAGTACTGTTATTGCTGCTAGTAGCAATAAATCAGAGTCTTAATTTCAGTCCTCCAGTATATGTATTAAAATTAAAAAAAAAAATGTTATTCGTTACCATTGGAAACCTTTATATTAAATAAGTCCACTTGTACTTTTTTATTTAACAAATTGTAATCAAGCAACAATATTTCCATACATATTTGGATTGTTATTAAATCCTGTATTAGACTAAGATCAGAGGAAGCGACCACAACATACCATCTGTATTTACAGAAAAAGGATTCTCTGATGCTCTGGTAGGGATCCTGAAAATACATAGTTAAAGTGGTTCTAAAGGCAGAAGATCTTGCATTAAAGTGTAAGTCCACCCTAACACTAAAATCCCTGCATCTACAGACATCCACGATCTAACACTAACCTATCTAGCCCAGTAAAAAAAAAAATCAGTATACATACCTTTTTTGAAGCTGATCTGATCCGGTTTCAAGCACTGGAAGCTCTGCAGAGGACACAGCCGACAATGGCTGTGAAATAAATGGGGAGTGACGTCACCCATAGACTTACCATGGGGCTTCCGTTGTCGGCTGTGTCCCCTGTACCCGCCTCAAAAGCGAAGCCACACCTGGCAGCTCAATGTGGAATCGAGGTCAGATCGACCTCAAAAAAGGTATGTATAGTGATTTCTTCTTTACAGGGCTAGATGGGTTAGTGTTAGATTGTGGATGTCTGTAGATGCAGGGATTTTAATGTTAGGGTGGACTTCTACTTTAAGATAAAAAAAAACTTCAGTGTGCAGCAGTCCCCCCTCAGCCCTCCTAATATTTACCTGAGCCCCACTTCGATCCATCAATGTTGCACGAGAGACTCGGCTGTCCGGGAACACTACCTCCTGATTGGCTGAGACACAGCAGGGGACACCATTGGCTCTTTCTGCTGTCAATCAATGTCAGTAAGCCAATGAGGAGAGAGAGGGGGCGGAGCTGAGTCACGGCTCAGTGTCTAAATGGACACAGAGCAGTGGCTCTGCTCGGGTGCCCCTATAGCAAGCTGTTTGCTGTGGGGGTACTCCTTAGGAGGGAGAGGGCCAGGAGCGCCTGCGAAGGACCCGAGAAGAGGAGGATCTGGGCTGCTCTGTGCACAGAGCAAGTAATTATGACATGTTTGTTATTTTCAAAAGACAAACAAAAAACGAGACCAATATCACTTTAATTGATTCATTAAGGGTTCTCCTGTTTAAAACAATAGTCAGAAGATCTGCTTCCATCTGCAGTCAGCAGTTAGTTAGCATTAGTCTCCTCCTCCACTGGTCACATTGGAGGAATTTACCAGGTCTTTTAAGATGCAGAATAGATAATTGGGAGCACAACATATACATCATTTATATCAGTATTTCTTGATGAATCAATTACAGTATATAGGGGATATCTCTAATTAATAGGCTAATTAGAGGCACACATGCAATGCATGTTATTTGTTTTTACATAGTGAAACAAACTGATCTATTATACCTTCTGCAGTTGATCCTCAGTTTAAATTTCCACATTTTGCTAATAACTGAAAATTGCATAATATCAGTTATATCAATCTCCTAATCTCATCATTATATCATTGTAAGCAAGAGGTTTGCAGAACTCCAAAATATTAAAGCAATGCAAGACATACGAATCTGAATGAACAGAAAATTTGGTACAGAAATAACATATTAAAATATGTCAAGATTAATTGAGGAAATGCTAAGAGCGTTATGCAGCAGAAAACATTATGAAGCACTGCAGATAAGACTGACAAAAGTGCACTTTTCAGCAGATGTGTGCCACATGTTCATCATAATTTATGCCACTTTTAGCATTGCAGTTATTTATCAAATAACAAAGGGAAAAACACCAGGAAGCATAATGTGCAACATACTTTTTTCACTATGTAAATCTAATCCTACTCCTATGAAGTTATTTACAGTTTCATATTAGGCCAGCTGGAAGCAGTACATATAGCCTTTTTGTGCCAATCCTTACATTAACGCAAACCAAGGCAGGCAAAAAAGTCACTTTGATGACATCTTTCACATTTAAGTGGGTTTTTGGGAAGGCTATGAGGTTTCAGCTTCCAGTGCAAATTAGAGAATTGAGAGAAGTGTCTTACTAGTTGGTTGCTATAAGCAACACAGGCAAATACATTTTCCCACTTACTTATGTATAGGTTAAAATTCTGGATTTTGTATCATATTGTTAGCCTATTTGAAAGAGGCATGCATTTTCCAGAAGACATCAGACATTTTTTTTATTTGACAATGAGAATTTACCTGAATTTTAGTTGGTACCTATTAACATTGGAAGTGATAAGGTTTCATAAAAAAAACTATGTGCAAAGTGCACATGTTGAGTAAAGTAAAACTACTAAGTGCAAACTGTAGTAACCTACAATTACCAGTAAAATTTCCCCTCAATGTAGCACAGCTAAAATGTGATTTGTTGCTATTGGCTATTGATGTTTTTATAAAATAGACATGTTAGTCTACCTTTATGATTTATCCAGCATAAAAAACTTAAATCACATTTTTAAAACAATGCCTATGTTATAAGGTTTACTCGGTTACATAAAAGAAAAATTGCACTTTTTTGCATGATCCTAGGCTAGAAGAAATTGAAGTGAAAATAGACCAGCCAACATATTGCTTATATTGTTCTGCAGTTGCCAATGAATTTCCAGACTTCTTTACACATCTATACTTGATATGCTGGCCATATATTCCACTTATTACAAGCAATGCAAAGGATTCAAGAATTTACCATATTAGTAGTGTATAGTTAACAAGTGAAAAGCAAAAATAAAGGAAAAAAAGAATCTGTATTGTCAGCCCAAGGGAATCTTCCAACTTCCTGGAATCTTTTTCTTATGCAATCCATCCAGAGATAGACTTTTTTTGAATTTTGTGAGTCAAGAGCTCAACTCATGAAGATAAAGTACTGCTTAACATGGCAGAGACCCACAGTTTTCTAGGGCTTATCCTATTCACATCTGCCGCATCCCAAAAAATACTATACCTATACTATACACCTATGCTCATATAAAGGCCAGGAGAAACATATTAGGACAATGAGTAGTGATATGAGATACATCTACTCCCTGCAGTGCATCCCATAATTTGCATAACATTTACAAGCCTTCCTGGAAAGATTGGTGCTACAGAAGAAAACCTTGGAGGCTCTGCCGTTTAAGGATCAGTAGGTTACATGTAAACAGCCTCTAAAATTACAGTGACAGGTATACTAAGCCTAGTGTCATTTGGTGGCCTGTGGGTTTCTCTTAAAGTAGAGTTCCACCTGAAAAAAATAAAAATAAAAGTCAGCAGCTACAAATAATGTAGCTGCTGACTTTTAAAATAAGGACACTTACCTGTCCAGGGAGTCGACGATGTCTTGGCCCGAAGCTGACCCGTCCCTTGGCTCCGGGTGGAGACACCAGCATCTTCAGTAAGGGAATCAGGAAGTTCACAGCCTGGTTCCCTACTGTGCTCATGCTGCGTGTTCTGAGTGATCCCTGCTGTCTTCTGGGAGCTGTGTGTGTCCAAGAAATCAGCGGGGGGGAGGAGGGGCAGGACATGGCGTAGATTCCTGCGGATACTACAGTGCTCTTTTGCCGGAAGTGGGAACAAATACCTGGATTAGACAGGTATCTGCTCCCCCCTGAAAGGTGCCAAATGTGTGGTGAAACTCCGCTTTAAGGACAATAAAACCCCAAAAATAAGATTATTACAAGAGCTATCAATAACTTTTAGGCTATTTTTTTTTTTACATAAGATATTCCTAATAAAAAAAAAAAATAAGGTTGGGGGTAATATTTCAGTACACACAACAGAGTTCATGTTGGTTGCTCTAATAAAATGATTTTACAGCAAAATTTCTTCAGCTCTTCATAGTTCAAATTAATTAATAGCGTAATCTGTAGGTTTTACTTGGCAACATGTAATACAGTGAGAGCGATCTAACATTCTGAAGGTCACAGCTTTGCTATACAGATATGCTTTTAATTCAGCAATGACACGATAATGATAGTATGTTAAATTCTTTACTATTTTTGTCTTTTGTGGTTGGTCACAGTTTTAAAGTAGGACTCCAGCCATAACATTATCTTAGTTCAGGATAAATTCTTACCTGCTCCATTCTACATCTGTTATGGCTGTCTGTGCTCCTGTTCAGAGACCTTAATCACTTCCTATCCCAATACCTACAGATTAGGTGATGGAAAATCTCCCCAAATGGGACATAGGCATAAAAATCTTACCAATATTCTAACTACTTTCCCACTCTATAACAAAATAAAAAAGAGTACTGGTTGGAGTTTAAGAAGGTACACTCTTACCACTTTAATAAAAATCTATTAATCTTGGTAAAAACTCAAAGCCAATGCTTCCCATGTATTCTTTGATTACTGTTTTGCAAACCCTGAGCTACATCTAACCAAATCAAATCTAGTTATGCCCTCTTTCACTCTTAAACATTATCAGATATAGGCACTGTCCGTATGCCGCAATGATAGACTGTTTTCAGCAACAAAAACGCAGAAACAAAGAAAAATAAAACTAGTGGATAAATAATTTTTTGTTTATATTTCACAGAAAAAAAAAAACAAGACGTAAATCATCAAATTCATTAAATGGCAAGTCATCTTGACACTAAAGGGGTTAAAATATGCCATAGCCCATCCTGCCTCAGGTAGACCAAACAACGAACAACAAAAGGAAAAACCTTTAAGCTGACATCACATCATTAGCTGACTCTTTATTTTGGCATCAATGCTTTGGTCACACAATACTGACTGCAATCCAGGTGCTTGAATGTAAACACCCAGCAATACAAGGTAGGTCTGTTGTAGTTTTTTTTGTTTGTTTCTTTGAAGTTCCAACGAAACAGTTCACCATTCCCCCCCACAACAGGGGGGATGAGGGCAAAGAGAATAAAAGAAAGAGGTGACTTTTTATTTTTAATATGAAAAATCTAGAAGTCTAATAAGTGGGACCCTCTGCAGTAGTAGCAGCTAAATCACCCCTTGAGTGTACATGTTCTGCAGCAGAGTTGCTGAAGTACTTTCCTTATACACAGGTTGTTCTTTTTTACTAGCATACAGAAGCCACCCTCATCCCACGCTTCTTCCGTTGCTTTCCCGAGGTTGACAGTAGGAAGAAGTAGAAATGTAAGGATTTTCAAGAGCAGATGATGAACATGGAGGAAGGTTTGATTTGTAAGATCAAGCAGATCAGGTGGAAGAAACCATTCAGCAGCAGGAAACAAGGAAATTTGGTCCATCAGAGGAAAATTTCATTTCAAAACAGTTTCGACAGGTAGAAATATAGTGGTCCGACAAGGAGTGATTGATATCCATTGATAAAAGAGAGTAGAAAAACAAAACAAACAAAAAAAAAAAAACAAGAACAACATTAGAATACAAGTTTTAGAAATAATAAATGTATACATATAGAACAGCAACAGAAGTGTAATTTTCAAGGATAACATTTTTTATATAGAACAAAGACACAAATGTACTTGACATACGGGACATAATTAGCATTCTCAATCTTTGCTATGTGAAATCACATATGGGGCATCTTGTGGGTGTCACTATTTTAACCATTTGTTAAAATCCATTAAAACACATACATTAGACATACATCCAGTAAGCCCCTTTGTAGCAGTCACACATCCATTAACAATCTCCTTTGCAAAAACAGCCTCATACCCCAAAAAGCCCAACTGCAAACCAGAAACCATTACTTTTGGTACAAATTTAATTTTGTAAGTGCTATTTCAACATGCATATGGAGGGAAACTGACAAGGCTTGTGGCTTAACTTCCTCACGGCTTAAGAATCTTCTGGGGTGGTACGAGAGGAAATACAAAAGATGATTAGAACCTCACCTACAGTAACATCCCAATTCTTCCCTGTGGTTCAAACCACCATATTGAAAGAAAAATGAGCAAATTGCCTTCAGCGTATGGAGTATTGCAACAATGATATTCCAACACAGCATCGCATTGAAAACAAATGTAAAATGTAATAAAGATATGGAAGATCAGGGAGGAGCTCTCAGTACCATGTTGCCTTTCTTGAAATCAATTTTAGTGGCAAAACTAATGAGAATTACTGGGATTGGCTTTTTTAATGTGTGTTTTGCAAACAACACCATATCTGGGCTAGCCCAGATACAATATAGTGCATTGTTCTGCGCTAAAATAAACAAATACCAGAAGAAAATGGCCCAAAGAGAAAATAAACTGCAAAAATAAAATTTTTGACATTTTTAAGCTGGGATACCTTAAACAGTTCCAGGCCATTCTTTTCAACAAAATCTTCGCATGGGATTTTGCATTTAACATATGTTATGCCTTGTATTCCCTGGAAAAGTCTTCCTTTGTGTATACCCAGAGACTCCTGTTGGCTGCTGCCATCTTAGATGTACAGCGGGTATAGAAAATAATTACCCCCTTTAAAAAAAATCCAATTTCGTTGCTTTGCAGCCTGAAATTAAGACAGCCACAGACTTTTTTTGTATCCAGCAGAATTTACTTATATCATCCAAGTGAATGATATAACACCAACATGTCAGGGAAAAAAAATAAATAATCAAAAACAGAATCACTGAGTTGGAAAAAGGATCACCCCTCATAAAATGACTTGTAAACTCAATCTGGTGTAGCTAATCCCCCTTTCAATAACACTCAGTCATTTGACTTTCAAATGTGATCAGCTGCGGTTATTTTGATTAGCTCAGCATGAAAAGAGCTTTCCTGGAGCATTTCAGTGCCTGGTAGTGCAACTTAAGAAAACTATGGGTGGCAAATCACTGTCAAAAGATATCCAGTGTAAAGTTGTGGACAGGCACAAATTAGGAGATGGATACAAAAACATTTCAAAGGCTTTACTAATGAAACACAGTGAAGTCTATTAATAAGTGCAAAGTATTTGTAACAACACAGACCCTCCCTAGATCAGGACATTGCTCCAAACTGGATGAATGAGCTAGGAAGAAATTAGTCAAAGAGGCTACCAAGAGGCCTACAGCAACTCTGAGGCCCCGTACACACGACCAAGTTTTTCGGCAGAATTTAGACAGAAACTCGATCGGAGCTGAATTCTGCCGAGAAACTCGGCCGTGTGTACACTTTCGGCCGAGGAAGCCGACGAGTTCCTCGTCGAGCCAAATAGAGAACATGTTCTCTATTTCCTCGTTGTTTAATGAGGAAAGTTGGCTCGCCGACATCCTCGGCGACTTCACACAGAACTCGACGAGCAAAACGATGAGTTTTGCCCGTCGAGTTCCTCGGACGTGTGTACGGGGCCTCAAGCAGTTGCAGGAATTTATGACAAAGAGTGGTCATTGTGTGTATGTGACAACAATAACACAAACTCTCCACAAATGTGGCTTGTATAGGAGGGTTGCAAGAAAAAAGCCACTCCTCAAGAAGGCAAACATGCAGTCACAACTGTACTCTGCCAAAACACACCTTGAAGATTATGAGACCACATGGAAAAATGTGTTATGGTCAGATGAGACTAAAATTAAATTCTGTGATCTCAACACTAAACTATGTCTGGTGGAAATTGAATACAGCTTACCATCCAAATAACACCATTCCTACAGTAAAGCATGGAGATGGTAATATGAATTATGGGGGTGTTTCTCTGCAGCAGGGACTGGAGCTCTTGTCAGGATAGAAGGAAAAATGGATGGGGCAAACTGACATCAAATTATTGAGGAAAATGTGCTGCCCTCTTTTAGAAAGTTGTCAACGGGAAGAAGGTTTACCTTCCAACATGACAATGACCCAAAGCACACAGCAAAAATGACCACACAGTGATTGAAGGAGATAAAGGTGAATGTCCTTGCAGGGCCTAGTCAGAGCCCAGACTTAAACCCCATTAAAAATATGTGGAATGACTTGAAAACTGCAGTCCACATACCGTCACCATTAAATTTAGCTGAACTTGAAAAGTTCTGCAAAAAAGAGAAGGCACGTTTTGCAAAGTCTAGATGTGCAAAGTTAGTAGAGACATATCCCAACAGACTAAAGGCTGTATTTAAAGCAAAAAGGTGATTCAAGGGGGAAATAATTCTTCCAACTAAGCACAATGATTCTGTTTTTGATGTATTTATTTTTATTCTGACATGTTGGTTATATATTTTACTTGTATGTTAGAAGTCGCACTGAGTAAATACAGCTGGATAAAACAAAAACAGTTTCGGTCTTTACTTTAGGCTGCAAAGCAACATGTGTTTATTTAAAAGGTGGGGGGGGGGGGGTGATACTTTTCTATACCCAATGTAATTTCAGCAGTTCCAGCACTCTGTAGAATGGGTGCTCAACCTGTGGCCCTCCAGCTGTTGCAGAACTACAAATCCCATTATACCTTTGGGAGTCATGCTTGTAACTTTTATACCTCATTGGACTTGTAGTTCTAGTAAGTTCAAGGTCACATTGCAAGTTTAGAAAGAAAAACATTGCAAGTAAGCATTTTTAATACTTGATTTTTATGTGCTTTTATTTGCAATTCTTTAAATTGGGGACAGGGTCTCTGTAAAGCCTATTGGTTTAAAAAAAGAATTCAACCTTGAAAATGTACACTGTTATTAGTTTATTATGTATGTCCATATTTTACTACATACACTAACAATGGTCATGTATAATTTCTAGGTAGTGCTCATTCGCAATGGGCAATGTTTCATAATGTTTCATGTAGGAATAGTGGTAGATTCCTCTACTGCATTTAAGTACCATTGAAAGGCTGGTGGGGGTTTAAACATTGTGCTTGATTGATTTCCTGAACGCTGATTTAAAAAAAAAAAAAAAACATAAACACCCTTTTTTAAAGCCCTTTGTGAGTTTTGTGTAGTCTGACATTAATTCATTTTATTTATTTACTGTAATGATATAGCATCATAATATGATACATACAAACAGTGACATTAGGAACTGACCCTGAAGGAATTTCCCTACCAAAGGCAAACACATGCAAACTTCAAGACAACCATTGCACTGCACCTACCAATATTGTGCTTTTTTGGATTGTTGAGGTAAACCTGAGTTCTTTGAGAAAACCCACACAAACAAATGAAGAACAAAAAGCTCCATTCAGTGGGTCTCTTATTGGAATTAAAACTTGTATTTAAAGCTGCAAGGAAAGGGTGCTAACCACTTAGCCACCATACTTCCCCCTGGCATGAGCTGCAATGGAGCATTAGCTTTTTCTGGCAAACATGTTCAAAGGCAAAATGCAGACATAGTTCCGTAGCTTTCATACTTATTCATTACTCAGTTTTATGTTCTGCTTGTAGTTCAATTTAACCTATTTGTTCTGCTCTGTTACCTTGAAAGTATACTAGCAACAATGCAGTTTCTTCTTGAAAGGAGATTTAGTTAAAAGGGGAGTAGATGATTTGAAGGTATACTGGATTCTGCTTTATGTATAGTGCAAACTATTAATGAAAGCATTTTAGTCACAAAAAAAATCCACAAGGCCTAGTTAGAAAAGGTAACCTTTTTTGTTTTATTTTAATATGAATTAAATACTTTAAAAGTGTCTCTCATTTCTACTGCTCTAGAGTTTTCACTCCATATTTTATATTTTAAAAGTGAAAACTATTTCATGCCAATGGGTGAAAATATTATGCTACCGTGATCTTATCCTACTAACTAGTATTACAAAGAAGAGAAAAAAAACCTGAAAATTGCATTTTTTGTTCTAGTAAGTTATTTTCCATTTTTTATACTGTATACTGTTTTAGAGGGTTGATGATAACATATTTTTAATATCCAAGGCATTGGAGCGTTGCGACCAAGAAGGTACATGGTCATATAAAGGGTGATGTAAAAGTGGCATGAATTTCTTTTTTAATGGTTGGAGATTACTAGCTGCGTTATTTACTGATGTGACAGCAGTGCAAAAACATTGCAACAGTGCACTGGTATGATGGCCATGCAAATTGTAATAAAGCACTTTTTTATTTTTCAAGATAGATTCTTCCAGCCAATATGAGCATAACACTTTTATCCCATTACTTTTAACAATATTCGCATTACTGTTTGGAGAAACATAGGACAAGGTTTGAAATAATACCATTCTGGTAAAGACCGTGATATTTAAAAGATAACTTAAACATAAAGGGCAAACAAAATGTATTATCTTATAAGTGGGCATCATAGGGGTTAAATGAACAACTTAAGCTGCCAGGATGCATGCTTCTGTTCAAAAAACTGACAATAACATCTAACACTACAAAGAAAGACAAATGTGACTTTTACACTCTATAAATAAGGTTGGTGTGAAGAGGCTTATGCTGTCAGATGTCTTTCTTTGTTAGCTGTCAATACACTGAAAACATTTCAAGGAAATTCTATCATTGCAATAAAAAGGGAAGAAAATCAAATGTGAATTATAGATGTAAAATAAATTAATCCTGGAAAAAAAAAACATATCTAAACAATCAATACGCATTTCATAAGATAAAAATAAAAAGAAAGTGACGTGAGTCGAACATAAACATTAAACCTTAAGCACAGTATTATGTACAGAATTCACAGAAAACACAAATATCCTTGATCAACGGCGTTGTTTAGTGCCTTCGAGAAAGCATTGTGTCGGTAGTGGTGCTTGTTTTGATACAATCTTCATTTAATATATACACATTTTAGTCATCTGTATTCTTTTTCAATTTGCAACACAAGCTAAAATAGCATAGCTATATGGGAGCATATTCTATTATAGTAGAATACATTAGCATTTCTGGTGTATTCTTCCTGTATTACATTTCAATAATCATTCATCATTACAACAAATGTTTAAACATCTAAATATACACAGAGAACTTTTGAATTTATGTTAAACTAGTGTCACAGTATTCTGAAATATTGGCCTAGAATGAAACTCCTAACAAATAGCTAAATACATACAGTAGCTAAGCATGTGAACTGTTTACTTAATAATTTTATAATTCTGTTGAAAGAGTTTTATAATTTACACACTGCATAAGCCAGGCAGTTGAGAACGCTATTTCTTGGTTCAACTTTGCATCTTTCTATGTTACCTCTCTACCTCTAGCCTGCTTACTGTACAGTGAGTTGGCGTTATCACCTCATTCAAGTCAGGGAGAATTAAATCCTAATAAAAAATCATTCATTCATTAATTCTACAGTATACATTAACATGCAAATAATAACCAGATTCTCTTCTTTTGGCATGGTCTGCCACCTACATCACTTTGGTTAGTGAGGCTACCCATCTCTCAATAGAGAATGTCAGGTTGGCAGACCATGGGTACTGACTAATGTTCGCATATCAGAGTGCTCCCGAGGCACTTTTGTTGGAAGTGCTTCCTATACATAATAACCTTTTTTTTACCCATGGGGTTGCTTTAAATTACTAAGATACATTTACCATAATTAACTCTGTCTGCATTGTGCCAACAGATCTCTATTTCAGTTGTACAATAGATTTGTACACTGCCTAGTCCAACAAAGGGTTAAAGTTCTAGAAGTTGGCCTTCTTTACTGTATGTTAATGACAGAAAGCTCAGTGAGTGTCTTTTTGTCAGTAGAGACAGAATCACTATGAAATTGTTGAGTAGCTTGCAGTCTGCCCACAGGCCTACAACAAACATCCAAAAGGTAAGATATCATTTTTTTTTATTTTTTTTAGGTATGCTGTGTGAATGGAAGCATATAACAAATACTTTGTCAACAAAAGTGGAAATGCACTTTAATACAGTACTCTCCCTTTCCCAGTTTCTGTTCTCAGTCGATGCCTGCTACGGGAAAATGTGTTGGGTAGAGCTGGATTTGTGACATTACTATGCACGAGCCCGCTGGTGAGGTCCCCAGTTGTGCTGGATATTTGTTTGTACGGCTTCTGATTCAGTTTTAATATGCAAGTGCAATGATATATTTTAAATAAATGGTGTTTTTACTATGACGTGTCTTCCATCTGTCATCCTCTATGTATAAGAGAACTCATAGTGACACGTCTTGCATTGATCCAGTTGATACTCTGGGATACATTATAACAGTGGAGCCATGACCATATACAGAGGAAGGCCATACAGCCTTCAGCCTGTCAATGATTTTATCAGGCTGGCTGCACAAACCACTTGTGCCACCCTGGGGAATAAACATGGCCCTCTGTATAGGTGTACTAATCCATATGCCTGTGTGATTGAGCCCTATACATACTCCTTTTATAGCATTCTTATTGGAAAAGCTACAGTATATTTCTAAACATTTGTCAAATTAAGTAAACAAGGTAGAATGGGATCTAATTACACAAAACGTACATTTTCATTTCATTGCTTTTAGATCAAAAGGCTGCTGTGCTCTAATTGGTGACAATACATCACCAGGTATCACTTGCTGATCTAGTTAACAAGTCCCTCTCATTTAATTGTGTGCGGTGACAGATGAAACCAGACACAGAATTCTGAAAACTTCCTCCCACATAACGCTGTTAATCATATAAATCATGCATTGGAAATGTAGAATTGATGGTCATGAGATTCATCACTGTCTTGAATATAAAGCAAGATAAGTGCAGTATTTTTGTTTGCTATCCATGTCATTAACCTGAGAGAAGCCCCCAAGAATCCTAGTTATATATGCCATGAATTTCCCATAACATTAACATCAGCCTCCTGTTTCTGCTGATAAATGAGCCCCATTATGCCATTTGTAATAGATGTGCTTGAATGAATCTGTATTTGCACAGTGTGAAGAACTCTATGTTGGTTCAATCATTCTAAAATTGCTAGGTACATTGAGGAAAGGATATCAATCACAGTATTTGCAGTGCTGTCTGACTAGCACTATACAATAGACATGCAGCATTACTCAGTACAACCTGCTGCTTGCAATGAAAACCTTGTGCTTGTAATTCACAGTTTTGAATCTGAGCAACACTGCCCACAACCTACATTAACGTTGGCACTCTTTACAATGCATGTCACGAATACCAGTAAAAATAAATTGTTACAGGACACTGCTATATATTTGAAGGTCAATGTGGTTATAAAGGTTTGGGTTTTAGAGATAAACAAAGTGGAGACAACGTACCGCAGATTTCAATCCGTGTCTGAGCAATCCTTCACTCATCCTACCACCAGGCACACTTGCCGCTATTTATCAAAGTACTTATCAGGACAGCCTAAGATTTGGCATAGAAAAAAAAGCACCATTCTCTTGAAAATATTGGATTTTTCCTCTGGGCGGATATCCAGGATTTTGCAGCCAGTTTAGCAAATAGATTGAATGTACTTGAAAGTATTGGTCTGGTCACACTACTCAAATGATGTAGATGTTTACGTGTCAGTGGAAGCATATATCTGTATTTACACCACATAGGATATTGAAACTCAATTGGATTTCATCAACTCACCATCTTTGCAGATTGTTCCCACCATACAAGTACTTCCTTCTAACAAATAACCCTCAGGACAACTCGTACAGTTCCTCTCTCCTGGGCCAGAACATGTTGAGCAGCTCCCGTCACATCTGAGACATAAACATAGCAAGTGTCATATGTAAAAGAAAATCACTATAAATATAAAAGAAGCCAACATTCCTTTGACTGGTGAGTCTCTAAAACAATGACAACTAATCAATGAAAGTTTACAACCACTTTAACATGTGCGCTCATGTTAAAGTGGTTGTAAACTTCCATTCATTATTTGTACCTATAGGTAAGCCTAACCGTTTAGGAGATTTTGAGTAGTTTCAGTTTTCATTATGATTTAAAAAGAGTAAACACAGTTGATTAATAATACATTGCTTCGGCCAAACACTAACCATGAGTGAAAGAAAAGTTTTTGTGTTATCATTTATATTCTCTGAAAAATGGCCAAGGAATCATAAATTCTGCCAGGGTATGTAAACTTATGAGCACAACTGTATATAAGCAATATCGATGTGAAGCACCTTTGTCAAGCAGATTGCTAGCAAACATCCAAAATTAGTTATATATAGTCTTTTGGTCACTGTCTTCCCCCATTTCACATTTGTATAAGATGAATTGAAAAAGAGTGCAAACTATTTAAGATATTTAAAGTGTTATTAAATACACAACAGTAAAATCAGTCTGTATATGCAGTAAAGCATGCTTGTTATACTCTGCATTGTGTAAAAAGGCTGTTTGATCCTGTCTTCTCTGATTCTCACCTTCTTTTATGGTCCCCAATCCATCTGCTGATAGTACAGAGCCCTAAGAAGCACTCTGCACATGTTCAGTTTGGTGTGTATTGCTATTTTTTTTTTTTGGGAGAGTGCATGTGATCAGCACAGGGTCACTCAGCACTGTCCAGACAAAGGGTCAGGGATCATGCAGCCTCATAGAACAGTCAGGGGAGAATGAAAACTCCTCCTACAAGTAACCAATGCTCAGCCAGACACTGATAGAAGTCACAAGACTGCTATATACTGCTGATGAGAAAAGGTATTTAGCAGTTTATATTTACTAAAATAATTGCATTTCCATTTTTTGTATACTGTGGGAGACCAAATATAGTGAATGCAGGGTCCTGGGTTTAGTAACACTAAGTTCTGTGAGTAAAAACAATAAACAATGTATAGTATATGGGGCAGATCCACATACATACGCTGCGCCCGGCGCAGATGTCATATACGCTACGCCGCTGTAACTTACTTTGAGTTGGTTTGAATCCTCAACGAATTCGCGCCGTAAGTTACGGCAGGTAGGGAGTGTGTTTCATTTAAATGAAGCGCGTCCCCGCACCGAACAAACTGCGCATGCACTGTCCCTAAAATTTCCCGGCGTGCATTGCTCTAAATGACGTTGCAAGGAAGTCATTGGTTTTGACGTGGACGTAAATTACATCCAGCCCCGTTCAGGGACGACTTACGCAAGCAACGTAAAATTTTCAAAATTATACGCGGGAACGACGGCCATACTTAACATTGAGTACGCCACCATATAGCAGCTTTAACTATACGCCGAAAAAAGCCGAACGGAAATGATGTAAAAAAATGCGACGGCCGCTCGTACGTTCGTGGATCATCGAAAATAGCTAATTTGCATACTCAACGCGGAATACGACGGGAACGCCACCTAGCGGACGCAGAAAAATTACATCTAAGATCCGACGGCGTACTAAGGCATACGCCTGTCAGATCTAACACAGATGCCGTCGTATCTTGTTTTGTGGATACCAAAACAAAGATACGACGCGTAAAATTTGAAATTACGCGGCGTATTAACAGATACGCCGGCATAATTTCTTTGAGGATCTGCCCCTATATCTTTAGACTGGAAACAATATGTACATTTATCTTGTGATGCTAAGATGCTAAGAAGGCATGTTAGGGCATTCTGTTATAAAATGGTTATAAAGAGGCCTTACAAGTTATACAATTTTAAGCATGAAGTGTTGAATTTTTTTTATAACCTGTCAAAAATGGTAATTACACTTATCTGATCTCCATTAATCCTATCGGGAAAGACAACAGTATATAGAGGTATCCTATAACACATTGCCACTCTGAGGAGCACAGCTGGTGTCATTTTATGCTGGAAAATCATGTATCTGTCCTCGCCTTCAGTACTGAAGCCTTGTGAAGATATGTAATGAGCATTAATGGGTGTAATTGAAAGCAGAGTTCTCTGCATCTTTTTGATGTAATTGACTGTGGCAGTCTCTCACTGTTTTAATCTGATGTGGATGGGGAACTGAAAGGTTTCATTAGAGGAAGATATTTACTTTAATTGGCACCCTTCCCATTCAATGCATTAAAAAATCACCCCACCTCAGCTGTCATTGCTCAAAGCACTGTGTCTTGGAAACAGCTTTTATTATTCTGCAAAATAACATAAATCATTCCCTGATACCTTTCTTTATGCTGGTCTCATATTTATTTATTTCTGTTGATACATAAAGAGTTATATTCTCCCAAGAGCGGCACAAAAGGTATGCCCCAGAACTGTGTCCTTTTTACCTTGGAACAACATTGCACTGTGTATCCATGAATAATGATATCTACTTTTTAGAACTGCACTTCTGCATCTTATACATTATGCTCTTTTACAATGAAGGCATAGTGTATACCTGCCGATACCAAGTACATATAAACAATACAGATTCTTCTTGGCCACTCTAAATACATAGCATCACAAATAATCAGGTCAGTCTTCTACATTTTTTATTTTGCTTTGAACATAGACTGCATCGCATTTTTATAGGTTGCGTACAGTGGAGTATAAACATCTTTTCTAGAAAATTTGATTATGAAATCCCAGTCTTCTCTTGCAATGCCTTCATAAGGTGTAGCTAAACAAATTAACACAATAATCATATATTGCAGCTAACTAGTTCTTAGATATAGTGGCTGCATTAGTTATCAAATTTATGTTTTTTTCCTTTAATTTCACCTGGTGCTCCTACCGGTAATGCATTTCCTGTCCTGTGATAACTTTCACTCTAAGCCCTGGTTCACTCTAGAGCAGGGGTCTTAAACTGGTGGCCCTCCAGTTGTTGCCAAACTACAAGTCCCATCATGTCGAGTCTAATTTACGTTTGATTCTAACATCAGGACCATCCCTAGTGCTGCACCCTCACTGTCAATGCTCTAGAAGCTCATTGCCTAGCAAAGCCAGCCACCAAGGATTGACACTACGAGACAGTAAGTGGCCAGTAAGTGGCCTCTTGGCAATCCTGACAACTTGCCAGCAAGAAAACTGCTTATGTCACATGGCTTTTGGTGAGTATGCAGCAAGTGAATTGTGGGGATACATGTTTGTTCTTCAAGGTTAGTAACTCATAAAGTAGCAGTGAATGAAGAATAAAGGATAGGAGAGGTTATGAACACTCAGGCTTTGTGCTTTTAAAACAATGTAACACAAGAGAATTTCCAGCACTACATTCCCCTGATATCTTTTATTAGACAAGCACTAAAACAAACAGAGCTAATGTGTTTCTACCTAGTCAGACTAAGGCCATGTGAGGCAGAAATGCGTCAGCTGGTTGCTCTGTTTATTTGTTTGCTTGTCTAATAAAATAAGATGTGGAAGGACATGTGGTAGTGCTGGGAAATTCTCTTTTGTTACATTGTATCTGTGCCTTAGAAGAAGACAATTTTTCTGTGCACCGCCAAGGAGGTGAATGGGTCTACTGTGGGTGTGAACTGTACAGTCTCTTGCTTTGTACATTTAAAACAAGTTTACCATAACAATTTTTTTTTTCATTTCCATAGATAACATATATATGCAACTAAACAATCCTAACTTTTTGCAGCCAAAGACAGTGCCACCTTAGCCTGTATTTATAATTGCAATTGCCATGGTGCGTCACATTTGACCAGCTATGGCCCCAGCAATTTGAGTGTTTAAAAGTTCAGTTGAGAGCAAACATGAGCACACTGGCAACCGTCCCTAGAGGCATGTCTTGAATGTAGCATACACTGCACTCATGCTAGGAAAATCATGTAAATGAAAACAATGCAGAATACATTTCTATGCTTGATTAAAGATTTGATAACATATATTAAAGTTCCAATTTAACACGCCACACATGATAACCACTTGAGCACCTACTTTTATTAGTTTGATTAAGTTGCAAGATTAAACTTATATGCTTAAGTGAAATTTAAGGCAAAATAAAAATTGCTGTCTATCAATAGCTTTAACTCAGTTTTTCTTTCTGAGCTCCAGACAACATTTTCTTTATTACCTGTGGATCCTGTAATTTTTGAACCTGCAATTTTTCTACTTCCTTTAACAGATCAAGCTTGCCCAGCTAAAGTAATAGTTAGAGGGGTTGAGACAAACCCTTTAAAGGGAACTTACAATTGTCAAATTTTATTAATTTGGGTTAAACCTTTTCTCTAAAAAAATAACGCTGGCTGTAACTTCTTAAAAACTGTGACCTGTACTTATTATTAACTACAGGTATTTATGTAGCCCAGACAATTCATGCAGTGTTTTACCTAAACATCAGTCCCTTCCCTTAAGGAGCTTATAATCTATGGTCCCATCATGCATATTTAGCAGCCAATTAACCTACCAGCATGTCTTTGAAGTGTTCAAGGAGCCTGAGTACCAAGAGGAAACCCAGTTAAGCACAGGCAGAACATGCAAACTCCAGGTAGATGGTGCCCTGACTGGGATATGGTGTGCTGGCAAACATTTTCCTTGTGACTTTTGAACCAGTTCCCAGCTGTTTGTTGCTGCAGCACCCAATCCATTGAGAGCTTTTCCAGGAACATGTGCAATGGGAATATAGAGTATTAGCACTGACTGGGATACAAACTGGGAACCCCAGTGCTACAGGGCAGAAGTGTTGACCACAAAGTCACTGTGTGGGCTTTTGTTTGTCACTTACTTACAAATCTATTTAAAACCACAGTACCCTTTGACAAATATAAGATCTTATGGTATGTTTGGCTCGTTTCTCTTCCTCTGATACCCTCACATCAATGCTTTCGACCTCGATTGGCCCGTCCCCCTGGCTTCACCTTGACACAGGGTTTCTAGAGATGTTGTTATATTGTTATATAAATTTTCCTTTTTACAGTGATGCCTCTCTTGTTCTTACTGACTCTACTAAACTCAATGTTATCTGGGTGTCTTCCCAGCCATTTTTTCCTCCCTTTTTTCTTCCTTCCCTTTTTTCTGTTTTCGCCCTTCTCTCTTCCTTCCCTTTTTTTTGGTTTCCTTTTTAACCCTGTCTTCTTTCCTTTCTCTTTTTCTTATACGAACAATCAGAATTTCTCTGGTGTATTATTCATATCATGCCAGGTTAACTACAGATGGACTACTTTGCTGGATCCAATGATGGCCCATGCTTTATTCTTGAATTTCTCCTGTTTTTTTCTCTTTATAGTGTCATTTCTCACAGTTTTTATACTGTACTGTTATATTGTACAAGTCATGCTATGGGCGATAACCATTGTGAAGACTTACTGATTAGCTTTTCTATTGTAGTGTCCTACTTACATGTTTTGACTGTTGTTATAATAAAAACATTTTCAACCTTAAAACTACAGTACATGTCTATCCAAGGCTAGACAGGTTGACAATGCTGTCTGGGATTTTACTGCAGAATGAATAGTGTTAACAGTTTATTAAAGGAAGTGGAAAAATAGAAACCGATGTGTTAATACTAGTTTCAAACTGCATTATTTATGTACTTTTTAATTTTGTCCGAGTTCCACTTTAATCAACCTATAATTCTCCATTTGTTTAATGGCAACATTTTATGATGCATGGGCACATTTCTAATCTGTTTAATAGGAGCATAACAAGAATGCCACAAAACCATCTCCTAAACTCAACACATCTATATAAAGACAACATTCAAAGGCAAGAGTTGTGGCAGCCAAAATATGGTGACGTTTAATGGCAGTATCAGTATGAACAGTATGGAACCATAGCACATAGTTCTAGTATAACCGCACTGAACTTTACTAGGTAGGTAAAACTTGAGTTAACTATTACACCCAATGCACAGAGAAAATGAAAATCTGTTTTGTTATCATATATAGTATGGAACAAAACAAGACTGTAAAAGAAGGTAATTTAGTGGGCCTTATCGAAATACTGACAGACAGCATAGCCAAGATAACTCTTTTTTAGGTGACATTAGAAATGTTTCTTGAACTACACCAAAAATAAATTTTGGTTACAGAATTACTTATATATATATATATATATATAAATGGTGAGACCCAATTAATAAAGAGCCGTAGGCTGCTTGAGGCCCAGGGGCATCTATAAGCATAGGTCAAAAGAAAAGGAGTTGGGACTTTCACGGCACTGATAGGAAACCAAGTAGGTATAAAAAAACAAAATTTATTTACATAAAACAGTTTACAGTTTAAAAACAATTAGGGACAGACCCCACAGATCAAAATTGGGTATACAACCAACTATGTCAAATGAGTGGAGCCAAAAAGCCTCGACCGGTTTCGCGGCTATGCCGCTTCTTCAGGAGGGTCTAAGCTGGTCAGAAGAATCAAGCAATGGGTCTGGTATTTTACCCCTGGCGCATGAAGGGGAAACCTCAAATCAATTATATATTCAGGCAGCTCTGGCCTACTACTCTGCGGGGGATACATTTGACTGGACAGGCTAGAAAACCTTGTTTAATCACCATTGAACCCCTGCACATAGGTTGTCACGGTCCCTCTACTCACCGTTTGAGTAAAGTGGACAGGTCTATGCAGCGCTGTGCAGCCTTTTTTTCCCCCTGGAAGTAGTTGGATGGCACAGATAAGCACACACTGGAGCTGCCATTCTGTGCCTTGACCAATCCAAGCATGCAAGTTTGGTCAAAACATTTCTACCTTCTATGGGCTGCTTTATTTAAACATTTTTTCAGTAGTCAAAAGCATCAGATAAATAAACTAAATACTAATATTTATTCCATATTACTTGATATTACTACAACTTTCTCCCTATTAGACTGGTCAATACTGCTAAATACAGGATGCCTTTCTTCCCACGTCATAGCCACTACAAATGCTCACTATTCTGTCCCCTCTGCTGCCAAGTTAAGATATTTAAAAGTGACTTCCCCATTTTTTTCGGCAAAGAGCTAATGTGAAGGAGTGAGATGACAGTTGTCAATTAATGAGTCAGTACACAAAGCTTTACAAAAGGATCAGCCATGTCACTGTAATTTACAAATTGAATTGGATTCAGTTGGATAAAACTGTCACTTTTTTTAAATCAGGATCCTTGTCCTGGAGTGTTAACTTTGTGAACTGAGCCTTATGTATTTAAAATTTCATTACTTAAGGCACTGCGTATATTTAAATCTCTCTTTACCTAATATAAGACAAGTCTGTTGATTTTTCAAAAACAGGGAAAGACACATATACCACAGCCATTTCTTCTTCTTATTATTATATAGTTATATACCATAATAACTTACCGTTTACAAGTTTTATAACCATTAGCCTTGGGTAGAGTAAAATAATATTCAGAACTACATGATGTAACACATCGTCCATCTTCAAGTGCCATTTCTTTTGCACAGTTTATACAGTTGTCTATGCCGGGTCCTACATAAAAAAGGTCAATAAAGGTAAAAATTGTGAACTTTGTTAATGGGTGAGTATAAATATCTAACAATATTTCCACATATAGTAAATGTAATAATGTTGTGAAAGTTTAAAATCTATTTATTTAGCTCTACTATGTGCTAGATTCAGCACTCTGCAGGCACAGCATAGCCTAGCTGGCATATAGGTCTGTACTGAATGCTCTCAGGATCACATTTGCTCACAACTGAGCATCAGAATGATGACATCACCCATATTGCACTTCTCAGCCCCGACACAATCACTAGGCTGCTTTTTATGATAAGACGTACAGTTTTCCTTCTTGTTTATACTGATAATGCTGTAGCTTTTCAAGAACAGTGATGGACTAATATTTAGGCCAAACCCAGCTCAGCCTGAACCAACAGTAAAGCTGTTATGTGGTAGTACTCCACTCCACTGGCCCAACCAGCTGCGGACAAATAATTCCCACCACAGCAGCACATAGTGAAGGGGCAGGGATGCTGGTGATATCATTGACCCAATATAGCCACATCATTGTATTTAGACAATGTCACTGACCAAATATTGCCATGTAGCCATATTAGGTGCATGATGTCACCAACATCTCTGTCCCTTTGTTATATGCGGCTGTGGGACATGGAATTCCTCAGGGACAGTTAATTTGGGCATAACAATGCATGAACTCTAATGAGAGGACTGTGATGTCATGAGGGATTTTGTGATGGGGAACGTTGATGTAAGGAGGCCACTCCATGATTAGGGACTCATTAGAAATCATTAGAATCTTTAACCACTTTAGGCCAGAGCCAATTCTGACACTTCGTTTCTACATGTAAAGATCATTTTTTTGCTATTTTTAGCTAGAAAATTACATAGAACCCCCAAACACTATATATGTTTTTTTAGCAGAGACCCTAGAGAATACAATGGCGGTCATTGCAACTCGCACAGTATTTGTGCAGCAATTTTTCAAACACGTTTTTTTTAAAAACTGTTTCATGCTTAGAAAAAAAAAACCCAGTAAAGTTAGCCAAATTAAATAGTAAATATTAAACGCTTCAAAATTGCACACGCTCGTGGAATGACGCCAAACTTCGGTACTTACAAATCTCCATGGGCGACGCTTTAAAAAAAATTCTGGTTACATGCTTTGAGTTACAGAGGAGGTCTATAGCTAGAATTATTGCTCTCGCTCTTACGTTCGCGGCGACACCTCACATGTGTGGTTTGAACACCATTTTCATATGTGGGCCGGTCTTACATATGCGTTCGCTTCTGCGTGCAAGCTACCGGGGACAGGGGCACTTTAAAAAATATATATATATATATTATTATTGTTAATTTTACTTCTTTTTTTTATATTTTGACCATTTAAAAATAAAATACAATTTTTGATCACTTTTATTCCTATTAGAAATGTAAACATTCTGACACGTTTTTTGGAAACCAGTAACATTATTACAGTGATCAGTGCTACAAATATGCACTGGCATTGTACTAATGGCACTGGCAGGGAAGGGGTTAACATCAGGGGCGATCAAGGGTTTAAATGTGTTTCCTGGGTGTGTTTACGAACAGTATGGGGCCTGAGACAACACACCGATCCATCTTCCTGTATAGCAGAAAGACAGGATCTCTGTGTCATCCCCTGACAGAACGAAGATCTCCCTTGTTTACTTTCTGTCTCTAGGGAACGATCGCAGGTGGCCGGCAGACATTGAGTCCGCTGGACATGCTGATTGGCTCCCCTGCGCATGCCAACAAAAAGCCATGTACAAGTCCGACATACACCTATGGCAATTCCCACAGCTGGGCCAAACTGCCGCAGTATAAGGCCCTGTACACACGACCGAGTTTCTCGGCAGAATTCAGCCAGAAACTCGGTCGGAGCTGAATTCTGCCGAGAAACCCGGCCGTGTGTACACTTTCGGCCGAGGAAGCCGACGAGGACCTCGGCGAGGAAATAGAGAACATGTTCTCTATTTCCTCGTTGTTCAATGGCAAATTTCGGCTCGCCGAGATCCTCGGCGGCTTCACAAGGAACTAGACGGGCAAAACGATGTGTTTTGCCCGTCGAGTTCCTCGGACGTGTGTACGGGGCCTATCTGTGAAGGCTGGTCGGCAAGCGGATAAAACAATCTACTGAGCTATCCAGAACCAGCTCTTAGGCACTATCATTGCAACGCACATCTTCTCCTTCTCTAAGCTGCTTAAATCACCACCGTTTCCAGTCATAATATCTGAAAACATGTTACATTGACCAAAATGGGTAAGGCAACAACATAGCCTCCCATGTTGATATTAGTTTTTCAAGGGTTTGTAGAAAAATAACATCATGGGAGATTAAGACAATACACTATATAAGTATTATTTTGAAGAAAATATATTCCGTATATACTCGAGTATAAGCTGACTTTTTCAGCACATTTTTTTATGCTGAAAAAACACCCCTCGGCTTATACTCGAGTGAGGGTCTCCTCTCGCACCGTGCCAGTGTTGATGAGGAGGGAAGGGATTTGCACCTTATTATGCTGTATATTACCCCCTCTTAGATGATTCACAGCAGGGCTGTATGTATAGGAAGTCCGCAACGTCCACTGTAAGAAAGACCCGCCTCCTCCTCGTACATGGGCACAGTGATGCTGCAAATAGGCACAGTGAGGCTGCAGATGGGCACAGTGAGGCTGCAGATGGGCACAGTGAGGCTGCAAATGGGCATTGTTGACCCTCTTTTCCATTTACAGTAGCTGCTGCATTTCCCACCCTAAGCTTATACTCGAGTCAATATGTTTTCCCAGTTTTTTGTGGTAAAATTAGGTGCCTCGGCTTATATTCGGGTCGGCTTATACTCGAGTATATACGGTAAATATATTTTCATGAGTACATAAATGGCATAAATGTTGGTATTTCAATATTTGCTTGAAATACATTTTTTCTTATTAAAACATAACATTTAGTAGACATTATCAAAGAATGAGGAACCCAAAAGTAATAGGCTGTGGATGTCCCGTTATTGACTGAATTATAATGCCATTCATCTAAGGCCCCTTTCACACTAGGCAGACTCCGTCTCAGCGGGGTCCGCCAGCTCAGCGGGAGATCTCCGCTGAGCCGGCAGATGACAAGTCCCTCTCTGCTCACTCTTCTATGGAGAGATCTGATGAAAACAGACAGCATGTCTGTTTTCATCAGATCTTACCCGATCCGACATGGACGGATGGTCCAAGTGTCACCATCCGTCTGATTTTAGCGGGTCGGATGTCAGCGGACATGTCTCCGCTGACATCCGACGCTCCATAGAGAAGTATGGAGTGGCCATTCAGGTCCGCCGACAAATATGACAGATGGACCTATACGGTCCGACCGTGTGAAAGGGGCCTTAAAAAAGAAGTCCAGTATGAGCAAATTACAATTATTTTTAGAATATTGCAAATATACCTAGTGGTAATAAACCTAAGACAAAAATGTAATATTATTATTATTAATAATAATAATAATAATAATAATAATAATAATAATAAACATGGCTTATAGTAATATGTTGCAGCTTGCCAATCATTACAGGTGGTGGCTGCATTCGTTTTCTTTTTTTAGTTTTTTTTAATACTTTCTTTTCACGTGGGGATCTTAGTAGGAGGTTCTGAACGGTCAGCCACTTAGAGGTCTTCTATATTTCAGAATGCTATCAATCTAACATGTTTTCAGACACAGGAGGCCAGGGGAACACTATAGTGTTACTCTCACATTATTCATGGAGCAGAAAGGTGATACAAAATAAAACATTTTTTTTAGGCAAAACAGTTCACATAAAAATATTTCTGGTGTTTTATGGGCTGCTTTATTTTCAAAGAAAATGGAATTCCCATTATTACCTTTTTAACCTTTTTAGTAAGAGCAGGATCCAGTTCTTATGATTTTAATAGGGCATGTTACAGTGACAACTAAAACTAAAAGGTTCTCATTGCATACTAAGTATTCCCAGCAGTCTTTAGCAGGTAGTGTCCCAAATGCAAAAATACAAATTCCAAATTTTCTTTTTAGGCAAAAGCAGAACCAAGGATCCCCTGTAAGAATATCAGCTAGGGGGTTCACAAATAAGCAGGGCATTGCCGGTTTTCCTGGAGATTCCCTATAAATGTAGAATACCTGTGCATGTAGCACATGATCTGTGACAGGGCTCACATTCCTTCTTGATGGCACTGTAATATTTCTCATCCTCGCAGGTAACAGCACATTTGGATCCCTGTAAACTAAAGAAAAGAAAATATCTGGATCAACTACTAAGAAACGAATTTAAGCATGCATTCAAAGATTTGTTTTCTACTTTTCACCAAATAACACAAATCCAACCTCTTCCACCTTTCACCAATTTTTATTTATTTTTCTAAATTTGTATTGGTCTCTTTTTTTTTTAAATGTTTTAAACTTAAATTGATTTATATAATGTAACAAGCGTAGATCATATGAGTAATTTTGGCTTAGAGCATTACAACCAGAAAGGCATATTCAGGAGGAGGTCAGCAATAGCAGCCTTATATTTCTCAAAAAAAAAAAAAAAAAGGTTTCTTATAGGCTGTACTTAAACAAGGCTTAAAAACGCAGAAAAACGCATTTATTTGGCTAATATCAGCGTTTTTGAGCCATAAGCTTTGTTGGGAGTATAGTTTTGCTAACAAAGAAAAATGGGAAAAAATGCAGAAAAACGCTACTGCAAAAATGCTGCAAAACTCATTCAACAGCTCCTGCTTTCTACAGCTAACGTTACTGGCATTTTTATAATGTCCAGTGTGCATGAGGCATAACTACTCCATACACTCTCCCTATCCCACCCTGATAAGTGGTAACACGCTTGCAACAGCTGTATTCAAGCTGGATAAAAAATACTTAACTACATCACTACTATGCACACTGCACTCATAAGCACTAACACATTTGAGACAACTACATGCTGAAAAATCACTCTTGGCTGAATCTTTGGCATCAACCTGCAGATACAGCTACAGAGCTCAGCCTCAGGGGCATACAATTATCTGCATTCTTCCACCTTCGGATCTTACAATGAGGAATAAACTTTTGCAATAATTTTGTATTTGTAATTAAATGATTTTAGATAGTTAAGGCTGTGTTTGACGTTGATGGTTACCGTAATTATACTTTGATGAGAGCTGGTGCCTCCACCATAACTAAGTAAGGTCTATATGAAAATAAAGGAATTCTAGTGGGTGCAGCGCTGCTCTGTTATAACTGTATTGTTAGATGTATTCACTTAATATTTTATGGAAAAGCTTTGTGACCTTTGTGAATGTATGTGAATCATTTCATCAAATAAAGTGACAAGTGCTAATACTACTCGATACACCTTAGAGACACACACACACGTGTAAATAATATAAATATTACATATATATATGAATAAAGTGCAATAATTAATCAACAGTCTTCAAAATATAAACCTTATAAATTAAATCCAAGGTGCAATACCATGACAAATGGTGATGAAACGTCCTATTGTCATATTCAGATCCTAAAGTTGATAAATAGTCTGTTTGGAAAAAAGACCATCCTTCAAAACAAAGTGACTTGTGCCTTTTTTCTCTGCGCTTTCTAGAAATATCTTATGGTGCAGGTGCTTCACTCCATGCTCTCCTACAGTATGTGAATACACTTACCATAAGGCTCTCCCCTCTAGGGGGTATTGCGCCTTCACAGACACACTGCTGTATATTGAAACACAGACCTCCGCTGGAAGTATCTTTTATCGGCACCTTAACCTCGATAATGCACAGTATATACAAAGAGAAATAACACTCCATAGTGCAATAAGGTTTATACGCCATTTATTTTGTAATAGACGTATAAGTATGCACTTACATTTAGTTTAAAATCAAGTGCACATATACACACACACACATATATATTTTATATTTCTTATGTACAATTTCTAACAGATTTTGGAAAGTTTTTTATCTATGCATTTGTTAAGGTATTTTTATGTATTTTTTTTAGGTATTTTTTTTATGTTATATTTTATGCTATTAGCCTATATAACATGTGGTGTACCCTATATGTCTTTTTGCATAGCTTTCTATGCGCAGTGACATGGCTGACAAAATTATAACACCTATTCTTTATGCTATTTTGTAACTGGCTTTTACACACTGGACATTGACGGATTATACTGCCATTTCGCTATACTGAAGTGCCTGCATACTAGCACTAAACAAGTACAAGGTCTATCTACAACAAAATGGCCACTAATTATATTGTATTGGGTTGCCAGGCTACCACATAGTATATATTCCAGGACGTCTAGCAAGATGGCCCTTCTCCCGATGAAGTCTTGATGATGAAACGCGTAGGGTGGGCCACAGCATCATTGCATCACTTCCTGTTTAGTCAGTAGAATGCATGAGAATCACAGACTTCCTGTTTTATTACTGCTAATTGATTTTAAACTAAATGTAAGTGCATACCTATAAGTCTATTACAAAATAAATCGACTATAAATGGTATTGCACTATGGAGTATTATTTCTCTTTGCATAAACTGTGCTTTATCGAGGTGAAGGAGCCGATAAAAGATACTACCGGTGGAGGTCTGTGTTCCAATATACAGCAGTGTTGCACAGAGAAAAAAGGCACAAGTCACTTTGTTTTGAAGGATGGTCTTTATTTCCAAACAGACTGTTTATCAACTTTAAGATCTGAATATGACAATAGGAAGTTTCATCACCATTTATCACACCTTGTATTTAATTCATGATATAAGGTTTATATTTTGAAGACTGTTGATTAATTATTGCACCTGACACGTTATTTATATATATGTAACATTTATGATTTACAAGCGTGTGTGTGTCTCTAAGGAGTATTGAGTAGAATTAGCACTTGTCACTTTATTTTTTAATGAAATGATTCATATACTTTTAAAAACGTAATAAAATAATACCTTCTGTTTTTAGATGGCTTAGCTATAACTTATATTATTCTGCGGAGGTCTTTTTGTTTCTTATATTTTAAGCATTCTTAATGTTTTGGTTGTATAAGTTGTCAGAAATGCGCAATACACCAGGTCAAAATGTGTTCATGATGTTATTGTTTTGTATGTCTGTTAGCATATACACATACCATGAAAGGTTAAACTAGATGCATTTACCGATTTGGGCACCATGCAGTGGTTGAACTACATGCTAGCACACAGATAAACAGTAACCTAGATCTATGGCCAAAAAAATATATTTACTGTATTTATTGGCATATAACACTCACTTTTTCACCCTGCAAATTGGTTGCAAATAGTGTATGCGTGTTATACGCCGATACTGAAATTTAAGCTGCCTCGGAGAGAATGGTAAGGGGGGCGAGACGAGCACCATCAGATTACATACAGTGAGAATTTCCTGTTTACTCTGTAATAGGAAGGCCGCTCTCCTGGGCCAGCATTGGACCAGTGTTCTGTCTATCATAGAAGTCGGTCCAGGAGGTGGGACTTTGAATTAAAGAGGCTGCCGAGTAAACAGGAGATTCTCGCTGTATGTAATCTGACGGCGCTCACCCCGCCCCCTCCCTGAGATAGGCATTGATCAGGCTTTTTCATGGCAATGGGAAGGCTGCAGATGGGCATTGATCAAGCTTCATTGATGGGCAAATGTGAAGCTTAAAATGGGCACTGATCAAGCTGCATTGATGGGCAATTTTGAGGCTGCAGATAGGCATTGATCGGGCTGCATTTATGGGTACTGACCCTTATTTTGTTTCAAAGTTCTTTATTTTTATTTTTTTATATTTATTTATCTATTTATTTAATTATTCTTCACAAGGAGATTTTGAGGCAAAAAGGGGATATTTTACCCCCCCTTTAAAATAGAAACAATTAAAGGGAAAGATATGGGAAAATGTGCACAAAGTTCTTTATTTAAAATGTAAAGTTTTTTTCCCTCTTAAAATGAAGGTGCGTGTTATACGCCTGTGCGTGTTATATGCCAATAAATACGGTATATTTCTGACAAATCTTTAGGCTTTCAGAATAAGATTTATTAGTGGATACATTTTTTTTCTGACCAGGATTCAACCATCCTTCCCTTTTTTGTATTATTCAAGAGACCGTCAGTTGCCATGCCATATTAGAAAAAAAAAAAACGTCAAGCATTGCTTATTTAAATACTTGCCGACCAGCCGCAGTTCTACGGCGGCAGGTCAGCTCCCCTGCGCGAGAGCCCGTAGCTCTACGTCGCCTCGCAAAGCGTCCACTAGGGGCGCGCGCCCCCCACTCGTCCCTGATCCCGACGCGCGTGCCCGGCAGATGTAATCACCGCCGGGCACCCGCGATCGCTCGTTACAGAGCGAGAATCGGGAGCTTTGTTTGTAAACACACAGCTCCCGGTCCTGTCAGGGGAGAAATGCCTGACCGTCTGTTCATACAATGTATGAACAGTGATCAGTCATTTCCCCTAGTGAGTCCACCCCCCCTACAGTTAGAACACACCCAGGGAACATACTTAACCCCTTCCCCGCCCCCTAGTGTTAACCCCTTCCGTGAGAGTGGCATTTTTATAGTAATGAATGCATTTTTATAGCACTGATCGCTATAAAAATGCCAATGGTCCCAAAAATTTGTCAAAAGTGTCCGAAGTGTCCGCCATAATGTCGCAGTACCGGAAAAAAAACGCTGATCGCCGCTATTACTAGTAAAAAAAAAAAAAAAAATGCCATAAAACTACCCCCTATTTTGTAGACGATATAACTTGTGCGCAAACCAATCAACAAACGCTTATTGCGATTTTTTTTTACGAAAAATATGTAGAAGAATACGTATCAGCCTAAACTGAGGAAAACCTTTTTTCTTTATATATTTTTGGGGGATATTTATTATGGTAAAAAGTAAAAAATATTAATTTTTTTCAAAATTGTCGCTCTATTTGTGTTTATAGCGCAAAAACTAAAAACCGCAGAGGTGATCAAATACCACCAAAAGAAAGCTCTATTTGTGGGAAAAAAAGAACGCCAATTTTGTTTGGGAGCCACGTCGCACGACCGCGCAATTGTCAGTTAAAGCGATGCAGTGCCGAATCGCAAAAAGTGCTCTGGTCTTTGACCAGCAATATAGTCCGGGGCTTGAGTGGTTAAAGAATATTTTGCTGTCTCTGGCAGTTTATGTCTGGGAACCAGTTACGTACACAAAATGCTCTCCAAGGTCATGATAATATAATGTACAACACTTAAATTGATACATTTCCTGTTCACGGTCATAATGAAACACATTTTTGATTGCTAATTATCCACTTTTTACTGTAACCTTTCACATCAGCTTTGAAACAGGGAAATAAAAATATACACTATATGGAGAAGTCAACAAATAGAATAGAAAAATCTGATGTACATTGCTTTATCATAACAAATTATCACACTATGATGTTAAGCTGTGTATTTAAAAAACATTTGCATGGAAAGTCACCCGATGAAAGTGCATGTAGGTACATTCTGGGGTAGATTTCGTAAAACTGTGCGCTCAGAATCTGGTGCAGCTGTGCATGGTAGCCAATCAGCTTCTAAATTAAGCTTGTTCAATTAAGCTTTAACAATAAAACCTGGAAGCTATGTGGTTTTCAATGTGAAGCTTCCCCAGATTTTGAACACTCCGGTTTTAGTAAATAACCCTCTTAGTACATATGGGGCAAAAAACAAATGGAATTACCCCCTTCCTGATGAGTGTATGCATATATGCAACCTCATGGAAGTGTATCTTTACCTGCAGGGCCGCAAATATGCGCCGCTGTCTGTGCTGGCAGCAACAGCTCCAGGTCTCATACAGTCACAGTGATCACAGTGATCAGTCATTGTACAGCCTGCCTCTGTTATTTTCCCTTTTGAATGGAGAAAAAGGTACACTGTATATTTATCTCCTTGCTAGAGGACTAAATTGTAAACAAAAACCTGTGTGGAATTATTTTTTTTGAAAAAACACTAAAGACTTAATAGTTAGACCAGGGTTTGATCTCGGTCACTGCAAGGGTCAGAGTTTGGGCCAATTTATGGTCAAAAGTCATAGTAAGATAAAAAAAATCAAGGAGTTCTTTGCCATGAGGTGCCATGTTGCCAAGGTACCATGTTGAACTTCCAGTGACCAGTAGGAGAGAGTGAGAGCGATAAAACCGGGGAGGGAAAATGGCTAATTGGTCCCAATTTAAACATTTTCACTTAGGGGTGTTCTCACTTTTGTTGCCAGTGGTTTAGACATTAATGGCTGTGTGTTGAGATATTTTGAGGGGACAGCAAATTTACACTGTTATACAAGCTGCACACTCACTACTTTACATTGCAGAAAAGTGTCCCTTCTTCAGTGTTGTCACTTGAAAACATATAATAAAATATTTTCAAAAAACGTGAGGGGTGTACTCACTTTTGTGAGATACTGTAAGAAGCTAAAATGGGTTTCAACTTCTGGGCAGCCACATGCACAGACATAGTAAAGCAACTGCTGAAGTGTGGGCAAGTGACAGTCAAACATTCCAAGCATCTACTTGCTATTGCATTTACCTGTTTCTTCAGCTGAGGGGATATTGTATTAATAATATCATTATAAAGAGTTTGTATTTTCCAGGATAAAATGACTTACAAACTTTGCCTTGGTTACCGGAATATATAATATAATATATATATGTTTGTGGTAAAATATAATCGAATGCAATGCAACGAACCATACTTTGGGTGTAATACTGAGTGATTGTCAAGCTTTTGCAATATATTATAGTAACATGACACATAAAGCTACTAGGACAACAAAGGAACATTTCAAATCCAAGGCTCTTGTAACCACAACACATACGCAACACAGTCTCCTCTGACACTTGTCACATGTTATGAAAGCAAGCAAGAATAAAAAAAAATGCATATTGGTAAAATGTGCATTTCCCAATGGTGAAAACGTGTTAACATCTATATGAGTAAAGGAGAACAAAAGAGGGAAAACCTTATGTTTATGAAAAGTTTATGTTTCATTGACAGAACTTATATGGCATTTAATATGACAGCCTGAGCCAAAAGTTTTCATGAGTCATCTGGGGAAGGGGGAACATGTACTCAGCAGCACATCACATTAGAATTTTATCACTACCAAGAGCCTCTTTAGGCATTTATGTTACTATAGAAATTTCTCACCTCCTGCATTAGAATTCTTTCAACCTCTACAAAATTGATCATCATAGAAAGAATCAAGCCCACCCAGGGCCTAAAAACTATTCTCTGTTAATATGCCTTTGATAAAAAGCCAGAGTGACAAACCACACTAGTTTAGTGATTTCATACCTGAGGCCATGCTTGCATTCGGTGCAGATGTCAGCAGATGTGCATGTCTTGCAGTTTTCATGACATTTTTTACAAAGGTTCTTTTCTGCAAAGGAAACGCATGTTATCATCTGAAAAATTCCCAATTTATTTTATTAACAGATGTTGACAAATTGGAAAATGGAACATGCATTAGCGTTTGTTACAAAGAATACAATGTTGATTGTATTAATTACTGTAAAAGACTACTTATAGTGTTAGTAAACCTAGGACCCCGCATCCACTATATCTGGTCTCCCACAGTACACAAAACAAGGAAAGTCTAATATTTCAATAAATATAAACTACAAAATACCTTTTCTCATCAGCAGTATAAAGCAGTCTGTTGACTTATATCAGTTTTTGGCCTAGCACTGGTTAAAGCTTGTAGGAGGATGACACATTTTTGGGACCATTGGCATTTTTATAGCGATCAGTGCTATAAAAATGCATTGGATTACTATAAAAATGCCACTGGCAGGGAAGGGGTTAACACTAAGGAGCAGGGAAGGGGTTAAGTATGGGGTTAAGTATGTTCCCTGGGTGTGTTCTAACTGTAGGGGGGTGGCCTCACTAGGGCAAATGACTGATCACTGTTCATACATTGTATGAACAGACGGTCAGGCATTTCTCCCCTGACAGGACCGGGAGCTGTGCGTTTACACACACAGCTCCCGTTCCCTGCTCTGTAACAAACAATCGCGGGTGCCCGGCGGTGATCGCGCCCCCCGGGCACGTGCACGGGAGTCAGGGATGAGCGGGGGGTGCGTGCACGCCTTCGGTGGCGCGCACGCGCCCCTAGTGGCCGATTCGAGAGCCCGACGTATAGCTACGGGCTCTCGCGCAGGGGAGCCGACCTGCCGCCGTATAACTGCGGCGGTTGGTCGGCAAGTAGTTAATAAAGTGTTGTAAAGGAAAATGCTCTCTCTCTTTATTTTTTCACTACTTACCACATATTTTTAACCGAAAAACATTGCATTGTAAAGCAGCCACTCTAATTCTGCAACATTCTTTAACTATGAATTCATGCATGCATTTTTTCATAAAGAACATGCATATTTGTGAGCATGTGTTAATAGTATGCCCTCTAGAGGAAAAACACAGCCCACTTTTACAGAAAATAGTTAATCTGGTTGAAAGAAGCCCCAAGCAAAAGACACACACAAAAACATAAAAAATAACACACACACAAATCAAAAACCTCCATAAACACAATCCTATACCCGCTTATTTATGGAGGCAGTGTGCCAGGATAACCAAATTTTGGATTAAACTCTTTACGTTTATTTGGTCGGTGACAGGAACAAGATCTAGGTGACAGGAACCTAGATCCTCAGAAGTGGCCTTATTTCAGAAACTGGACCCTGCTATCCTTAAGTGGACTAGACTGGAATCTCATATATCATTTTAACAGCTAGAATTGCTGTAGCAATATTTTTGAAACAGACTGTGGTGCATATGGACTATGTCAAACATAAATTGAATTGGATCAGGATCAATAACAAACTCACAAGTACCCTGCAGAACAATAAAAAAAATTTGATAAGATTTGGGACCCTTGAATCAAATATATTTTTTCCGATTGGTGAGACCTGGGAAGAGTCCTCCTTGCCAACTGTGGTGATCTCATCTCTCAATTTATTTTGCCCCTTTTCTTACCTCCTTTACCCAGTAGGTAACTGATTCAGTATTAAGGGGCACTGGCGGTGTTTCCTAGGGATCAACCCAGAAATTCTATCATCCACTATTCCTTGCTATAGATAAGGTCTGCAAGTATCTGCTATGAGCCTAATTCGTACAGTAATAAGGATATTTGTGATATATCTATATTTAAGCTTGGTTCCGTTAATCGTTTATTAATTCTTTCCGTTTTTAATTAAAACTTTAATAAACAGATTGAAATATAAAGTAAACCTCCAGCCTTTTATAAGTAATAATGACTGTCTCCTCCAAACAATTAAATATTTTGTCTTAGTAGATTCAGTAGGATTTCAGAACCTAGACTATTTTCCTTTGGGAAAAGGTGAGCGGACTCAATTCCTGGGTCTTAAAGTTACCTAAAACAGCTGAATGGCAGGTTGGATGTGGCAGATCACCACAAGGCATTTCAAACTTTCTCAAATAATAAAAAACACTTCTGATCGGAACAGAGTTTAGTATAGCCTTACATGCTTTACAAATACAAAGTTCTTTCTGCATAGTTTTATAAAGCCCCTGCTTACACTTGCATAGAACATTTTTATGGATTATTATAAAACTGGCAGAGCACATTGTGGTTTTCTGGAAATTAAGTCTTGCTGCTCTTCAGGTGATTTTGAATGAAAACCTGTGAATTCATCAAGAAAGTATTGTTTGACATATTTACAAACTTACTGTCATTTAAGTAGAACCCATCTGGGCAGTTTGTGACACAACTGTTAGTCTCTTCATTTAAGTAGTAACCTGATTTACAGGATGAGCATTGATCACTGCGACTTCCCAAGCATGTTTCACAAGTTGGAAAACATTTTTTACATCTCTTCTTGTCTGCGGGATAGTAGCCCAAGGGACAATCTAATACACATATTCTGTAAGTAAATGCAGACTGAGTTATATGGTGCAAATTAAACAACATATCTATTAAATATTTTTCTATTTGACAGCAAAATGTCCCTAAGCATCAAAATTGATAATCTTCAATCATAACAAATATCAACACTATAGTGCTATATAGTTAAAATAATATTTGCTTTATTGTTATTTCATAAGCAAAATACCAGAAATATTTTGTTGTAGATATCACAAAAGCTATGCAAGTCATCTATATGAAGGCTTAGAGAAGGCTGTCAAATTTTAGGAAACAATCCCTAATACAGAAACATTTGCTTTAATAATAGTGTAGACATACACATTTTCATATCTCACAATGTATCTATTCTAGAGACTGAACCAAAATGCCAAACTTTGAAAATCCTTATTTTGTCTGGTGGTGACATCAAGGCCTCCTGTAGACTTTTATTAAAAACTATCTTAGCCCAACTCTTGTCTGAATCTGCCCAAAGGAAAGGCAGCAGATAACAATAATTGTTATGTTCCTAAAGGTTCTTTTAAACCCAATTTCATACATGAAGGACTAAAATAGCGTTAGACCTGAGTGGAAGAGCTGCACTGCTATATTTCATGTACAGGTGGTGGGATCAACATTCTTGGTTTGTACATAGTAAGAGACTTACCCAATAGAGCTTGTCTGCTATGCACTAAACACAAAAGTTTCCACCTGCTAAATATCTATGTATGTATCTCTGGTCCAAATGTAAAATTATATATTCGTTTACAGGTTGTATTTCAATTATTTCTAGCCTTCTTTAATTAATCTGAATGATCTTGAAGTTTGTAAATTTATTTTGTGAAGATGCCCACATATTTATTTTTTGAGTTTGGAGTTCTTTAGCAATAAAATGTAATTTAGTTTTACGCTGAAGACTTTACCAGCCAATACTCACTTCCCAGGATTCACCATAATTGCAATACGACAGTACCATGTTCACAAAGTACGTTTTGATACAGTACAGACCAAAAGTTTGGACACACCTTCTCATTCAAAGAGTTTTCTTTATTTTCATGACTATGAAAAATGTAGATTTACACTGAAGGCATCAAAACTATGAATTAACACATGTGGAATTATACAAAACAAAAAAGTGTGAAACAACTGAAAATATATTTCATATTCTAGGTTCTTCAAAGTAGCCACCTTTTGCTTTGATTACTGCTTTGCACACTCTTGGCATTCTCTTGATGAGCTTCAAGAGGTAGTCACCTGGCGCAGCACCCCATCACTCTCCTTCTTGGTCAAATAGCCCTTACACAGCCCGGAGATGTGTCTGGGGTCATTGTCCTGTTGAAAAATAAATGATGGTCCAACTAAACGCAAACCGGATGGAATAGCATGCCGCTGCAAGATGCTGTGGTAGCCATGCTGGTTCAGTATGCCTTCAATTTTGAATAAATCCCCAACAGTGTCACCAGCAAAGCACCCCCACACCATCACACCTCCTCCACCATGCTTCACGGTGGAAACCAGGCATGTAGAGTCCATCCGTTCACCTTTTCTGCATCACACAAAGACACGGGGGTTGGAACCAAAGATCTCAAGTTTGGACTCATCAGACCAAAGCACAGATTTCCACTGGTCTAATGTCCATTCCTTGTGTTCTTTAGCCCAAACAAGTCTCTTCTGCTTGTTGCTTTTCTTTAGCAGTGGTTTCCTAGCAGATATTCTACCATGAAGGCCTGATTCACACAGTCTCCTCTTAACAGTTCTAGAGATGTGTCTGCTGCAAAAGGTGGCTACTTTGAAGAACCTAGAATATGAAATATATTTTCAGTTGTTTCACACTTTTTTGTTATGTATAATTCCACATGTGTTAATTCATAGTTTTGATGCCTTCAGTGTGAATCTACAATTTTCATAGTCATGAAAATAAAGAAAACTCTTTGAATGAGGTGTGTCCAAACTTTTGGTCTGTACTGTATATATATATATTTTTTTTTTTTGCTGAAATGTTTACAATGTGTAATTATTTAAAAACCCTGGCTATTGCTTTAGTTTTCCGTAACAGTACACATGTCACAGCAGTGGACGACAGAGGCTAGAGCTAGGGCAGTCACCACCTTTTCAGACATACAGTATGTTATTGATGCTGAATTTGGCTGCTGCAGCTGCCTTTCATCAGCAAAGTAATATTGTCCTCTGAGTTTAGGTTTAGGTCATAGGTGTAACCTGCAGATGTCCCATTTCCAATATAACTACTGGTACCGTCAGGAAGGTCATGTTTAAAGAACTTTTGTTTAATAGGTAGAGTACTAAAATGTATGTTTACTAGCTGATAGGGAGTTAACAGACAATACTGAATTAGGATATAGATTTTGCAGGTGGACTTTATCGTGAAGGCTCAAATTGAACACAGATTTACTTTGTAAAGTCTGGAAACTCACCTTCAATCGACATCAGCCCAATCTATACTAAATAATCTAAAAAAGTCACGAAACTGCAACTGTCAGACAATGTGTGATTTAGTCTAAAACAGGTAAGGGTTGCATTGATCTCAATGCTTAATTTCTATCCTAAATTATAGACTCACTGCAGCATTCTCCAAAATACAATTAGAAAAGTACCTTAGTGACACAATTATTGGATTACATTATATACTAAGGAATAAAATAATTTTACCTTGTGTTGTTCTTTGCTTTATAATAAAAATGTAGACAGTCATTGCAGTGATGTGGCCCAGGCCCATCACACCCTACTTCACTGCATTCTGTATCACAGGCACCTAAAATGAAAACAGATAAGACAAGCTCAGTAATGGCATTACATGGAAATAATTCACAAAACTCCTTACACCAGGCTATGGATCATTGGAAGTCCACAAACTAATCACTGACAGTTCAAAGTCACCCACCTGCCCACTAATCATATTGATATTACTGCTAGTTCTGTAGTGTCAAATACTACAAAAATGAATGCTATATGAAACACACTACTGTATTTTGTTGATATATATGAATGCAGCTTTCAAAAGTGATTTTGATGGTAATTCTTATATCAATAAATTTACTAAGAGGCACTGATGAAATAGATGAAACCCACTGCTCCAGACCGCGCAAAGCAATACACTCTATTAAATTGATGTAGAAGTAATACATAAGACAGGTTGTTTCATCATCAGAGAAGACAAAAATATATTCTATCAAATTGAAAAAAGGCAGCCTTAGACAGATGTTTTTTTTTTTCTGTACCAGACAATTTCAGCCTTTTTCAGCAACAAATCTCCAATCGGCATCCCTGGGTGATAAGATCAGCAAAAGATAGGAACTTTGACTTACCTGCACAGGACACATGACTTGTATTCATAGACCATGGGCTATATGTAGATTACCTTCAGATGATTGGGCACTGGCAGAAAAACTTTGCAGGGTGACACCTAAAGTTTACTCATATAACCCCATCCACCCCATGAGACTCTCTGTTTTTAACAAGCAATAAGGAGTAATCAAAAAACAAAGGAGAGGGGCCTGTGTCCTGTACTGTAAGATAAGGAATTTAAAGGCAAGTTAACATTTCTATCATCTTAATCGTACAATACAGGACACATGGTTTGCATTCATAGACCATGGGACATACCCAAGCAATAAAATGAGGGGTTGGCAACAGTATAGCAAATAGAACTGCAACAGGCCCACAAGAAAACAAGGGTTTAAGAACCAAAAGAAAAAACTCTTAGATAATAGCTTGAAGCACTTTGCGGCTGAAGCCTACATCAACCAAGGCCTGAACATCCACCTAGTAGAACTTGGAGAATGTGTGAACAGAGGAACAGGTGGCTTGATGTTAAAAAGTGACATCCACAGGCTGTGGAATGGTGGATGGAGATTAGTTTCCTAACCCAACTGGCAATGGTGGAGAGGTTCACACAAAGAGACCACCTCAAATTGTTGCATAAAGCTCCCACGTAGGTTTTTTGAAAAGGGGTAGTAGCTTTTGTAGGTAGGCATTATACATACATGCTGCTTTTCTATAGACATGCTGTATAGATCTGATCCAGCTGTGATTTCACACTGAGCCTAGATACCTCACCCTAGATACCCTTTTCCATGTATGTATAACACCTACCTACAAAAGCTACTACCCCTTTTCAGAAAACCTATTTGGGAGCTTTATGCTTCAATTTGAGGTGTCTCAGTGCACACCTGACTATCTTGCTCTTGTCGAGGAACTACATCCCCTTTTTATCCATCCCCCACCTGTCCATACTGACTGGTGGAGTGGCAGTTTATCTATGAGGACAGTGGCAAATGTGTGATTTCATATGTTACTTTTATTCAATCGCTTTTCATTAACATTTGTTTAAGAACACTTTATCACACCATAATATTCACAGAGTTATCCCCGAAGGAGAGGCCAGTTGACTATGAAACACATTGGTCACAATATATAACCTCTGCATAAAGATTAGTCTATATGTATCATAATATATGATCCTGTGTTCGCTTTACCCTATGGAATTTTCAATATTATTCTGTGTACCCAATTTTACTGTATCTTTAATAAAATGTTTACATTTTTCTAAGGAAAACAAATACCTTCTTGAACCTTTAAAGTGGTGTTCCACCCGCAATTTGTTTTAAAAAAAACACTGTAGTGGCTGACTTTTAATAAAGACACTTACCTGTCCAGAGAGCCTATGATGTCGGCCCCCCCGAGGCCGATCCCTCCATCGGATTGGGTGCAGGCGCACAACGCTTTGTGAATAGCCAGCTGTCTTCTGGGACATACACAGGTCCCAGAAGACAGCAGGGGGTCACCGCACAAAAGCAAATGACGTCCTGCGCCGCAGAGCGGATGGATCAGAAGTACAGGCTGTACTTCATAAAAAGGTACTAAAGAAGAAGAAAAAAAATGTAATATCCAAAAACGAGAGTTGGAAAGTTGGTCATTCATTTAAGACCACCTCTCAAAAGTGGGTGGAACACCGCTTTAAAGTCCCACCCCATGGGGGGAATTATAGCAGTTGAGAAACGCTGATCTAGCATACAGGCAGTTTTTTGTCCTTTTGCTGCAGAACCCCTGAGGACACTTTGCAGGAACCCCAGGGTGCTGAGGCAGAAATGCTGGTCTAGAGTGTCAGCACATAAGTTCAGCTGGGCACACACTATGGCCCGGATCCACAAAGCACTGACGCCGACGTATCTCGAGATACGCCGCTAAGTGTCGTCATATCTATGCGCCGTGCCCACAAAACTAGATACGCCTGAAAATAGGCTTCATCCGACCGACGTAACTTTCCTACGCCGGCGTATCGTGGGTGCATATTTACGCTGGCCGCAAGTGGCGCTCCCAATGATTTTCTATGCGCATATGCAAATTAGGGAGATACACGATTCACGAACGTAGTTGCGCCCAGCGCATAATATACGCGTTTTGCGTAAGTCATACGTCCGGCGTAAAGTTATTCCACATATAGGAGGCGCAAGTCATGCAAAGGTATGGACCAGGGAACACACCTGTCGTATTTTACATCGTTTGCGTAGTACGTGAATAGGGATAGGCGTATGTTACGTTCACGTCGTAGGCAGTGATTCGACGTATCTTAGGCAGTTGTTCGACGTGATTCTGAGCATGCGCACTGGACGCTCAGTCCATCATTTACATGGGGTCACGCCTCATTAGCATGGCTCGAGCCCACTTCCACCTACGCTGGCTTACACCGAGGAAACCCAGCGTAGATTTGGGGGCGAGTGCTTTGTGAATCCAGTGCTTGCCTCTGTGCGCTGCGCCGGCGTAGCGTAAAAAAGATGCGCTACGCCGGCATAAATATGCACCGATGTATGTGAATCCGGGCCAATATGTTTTTCCCATTCAACCTAACAGGCTGAATGGAAAAACGTACAGATCGCCATACTAACACAAGCAATGTTAGTGCAGTGATCTCCCCTGCTGAGCTATTGTGTTCTGACAGGGGGGGTGTACACACGGGCCAAAAGTTGGCTGGGTCTTTCCAAACCAACAGTTTTTGCATGATTTTCACCCCGTATGTACCCAGTCTAGCAAATAGACATGGCAGAGGGCAAAGAAAGCATTCTAAGAGGGCTTCCAGGGGGCGTGGCCAGATGCCAAGCTAGATGGCCACATTATCTAGTTGCTCTGAACGGACCTGCTAAACTACAGCCTACAATTGGGACATCAACACCGACACATGGGCAGATCCCGTGCCACCCACTCGCAGAAGCAAGGGAGAGCCATGGGGCAACGCCCTGCTGGGTCTACCGATACAATTCTACTTCGAGCAGCTCGTCAAGCTTCCGCTTTGGGAGCCAGCCAACATGGCACCGCAGCGCTCTCCTTGGGACTCTCTTGATTTTGTTTTTCCCCGAAGCCTCGGGTATACATTGGGCAGCCACATAGACTCCACCTGAGAGTCTCCTCGGCAGGATGACAACTCATGGCAAGCCCGGACCTCTTATTTATGCTCAGGCCGCTTCTCCACTATTTCAGCCACATCCATTGATCCATGTGGAGCAAGCCCAGTCATCCTGTCTCGAGGACTATGAGGCGCTGCGCATTCCTCCACCATCCTCCCCACCTGTCAGAAGTTTTAATAATGACATTCATTCATTAATGGGCACACCCCCAGCCTTCCAGAACTGGGGGCTTTTCCCCATCACGTGGGTCACTCTTGAACCTTTTGCCACTCCCACACCAGCCTCAGTCCCTAGCTCCCCAAAACCACAGAGAGAGCATCGCTCAAGGGACCCCAGCACCACACGTCCCTTTACAGATGCTCTTGAGGTCTCCCCTCTGCCTGCTTCGGACACCAGGACCTCTTCATCATGGCCCACAACCCGTCCACAGATAAATGACCAGAGGGACTGGTATGAACCCTGGGACACACCTACTGAGACTGTGAACCCCTCTGTGTCCTCCCCAAGATCTCCTCTATCCTTACTGCAGACGAGATGACCTCTTGGCATGAATAACTGCACTCCTTACCCTCTAAGGAGGACATTAAACTGCTGATAACAGAAGTCAAGGAGGCCTGCTACAGTGAGAATAAATCTTTACAAGCAGACTTTTATCATCTAGCTGAAGGACATGGACAAAAAATCTGCAAACTGCAAAAACCATGATTCATCGAGTCCAATCTTAGCAGGTGGATGACTTCTACATCCTTCGTGACATGCAGCAGCATATGGAAGACCTGGATAATCGCAACGGCCGCAACAGTCCGGGGTCTACTAGGGGTGAAAGGACCAAAGGATCTGAGAACAGTCCTTAAGACCATATTCAATTACTTACTGGGTGCACCGACTTCTCAACCCATAGCACTAGACAGGGCTCACCGGCATTAAAACCTAAAGGCCCACCGTCCAAGCCTAGAGATGTCATCTGCAGAGTCCACTCATACATCTTGAGAGAGGACATCATGCGCAAAGCCCAAGTTGCAAAACCAATTCTGTATGAAGATTCTCCAGTACAATTGTTCCCCGACTTGTCATGAATTACTCTTCAGAAGTGTAGGTTACTCCAACCCCTTCTACACACCCTGCAAGAATGTGATATCACCTACTGTTGGGGCTTTACCATTAGTCTCTCGGCCACCCGTAATGGCAAGTCAGCTGTCCTTCGGGTTCCGAAGGACTTACGCATGTTCTGGGAGATTTTGGAGATCCCTACTCCGGAGCTCCCTGGCTGGGATATTATTCCACCTCCTCCACCGATGGTCTGGCAAAAGATTGTGTCTGCCCACCTGATTCTCCTCACAGGAGCCATAGGCAAAACCCAGCTTGAACGCTTGCTCCTTTTTGATGGAGGACTCACCATCTGTATGCTGCTAATAACTTGCTGTTGGTTGGGCACTAATTAATTATCTATCTCCGGAAGGAGTTCCTTCTTCCATAAGCTAAACAACCCCTTTTTCCACTTGCTTGCAGAAATGTAACTTTAATTAGGCCTGGTTGGTCTTATATCCACAAGTTATTTGCTGGATGCAGGACCTGCACTAACCTGGGTCATGTGGGCTGAGTGTCCCACCCTCCGGTCCCCCAACCCGGATTGGGGCATTTTGTTTCCCGCAAAAACTGAACGTTAGATAGGCCTTATTGGATTCACATTTGAGGGTTCCATGTTTGATAAAGGGGGTGCCGCGGCCCGGGCCACGTGGACCGAGGGTTTTAAGCCCTTGTCCCCTGGCCTGGTTTAGGGCACTCTCAGTTACAGTTTATAGTTTGTACTGTGTTTGCTAATAATGCTATTTTCCTTTTTAGGATTCATTTATGCAGGTGCTAGATCATTTTAAGTGGTAGACGCTTAGTTTTTGACACTACCCCCCAGTGTAGATTGTGATTTTAAGTATCTTCATAATTACGTTTTACCTCCCTTGCCCCTATAGTGGACGATGACGGAAATATGGAATTAATATGGAATCCGATTTTATGTTATACTTTAAAGTTTTGATTTTTGGTTTGTGTTTAACCTTTCTGTACTTTTCTCCCCTCCTTACTTTCCTTGGCTCTTTGTTCCTGGGTTTGATGAGATGTCTTTCAATGGTGGTACTTGCCCGCACCTTCATGATTGGTATAACTGGACCTCTGGGTTAGATAAGTACTATGTTTCTCACCACTCCCCTCCACTTCAGCATTCGTCCACTCTTTATGCTCACCATGATTCAGGTATACTCACTTAATGTAAACGGCCTAAATTCTAACTTTAATAGACATCTGGCAATAAGGAGCTTCAAAGACTCGGGGTGGAAGTGGTATTTGTACAAGAGACACACTTTAATAAGAAAGGCACTTTGATGTTCACATCCAGATATTTCTCTCCGGGCTATCTAGCTTCTAGCCCTAAAAAAAGGGCGGGAGTGGCAATTCTGATAAAAAAAAGGCTCACCATTCACTCTCACATCCTCTTATACTGATCCTCACAGATGGTTCCTTATTATTAGAGGAAAATGGCAGCAATTAGACATAACTTTTTGTGATATTTAAATCCCGAAAGTGAATCAAACAACTTTCTTTACTCGGGTGTATAAATGCTTATTTAGATCTACACATTCTTATCTAGTCATAGGGGGGACTTCAATTTGCCATTCACCCCGACGATAGACCGAACCTTCCTTTCTAAACAAACTACTCCCCCAGGCCTGTCCCTACAATCCCAACAGTTCCGACAGATCACACTCATATTAGCTTTATTTGATGCATGGTGAGTCGCCCACCCAATGGAATGTCAGTACTCTCATTATTCCCACCTATATCATACACATGCGTTAGACAATTTTTTCATTAATGCTCCCTCCCTACGTGAAGTAGTGGATATTCTCCCTACGTCCTGGTCAGATCATGCCCTGATTCTGTTGAAACAAACTTTGGAGGTCTCTAGCTTTAAATAAAGTCCTTGGCAACTCAACGACCTTCTTTTCAAAAATGAGACCACCAGGGCAGAGCTGAAGAAAGCCTTACAACTGTACTTTGTTGAGAACTGCACCCCAGAGGTTTCAGCAAGGATCATGTGGGAGACCCATAAATCAGTAATGTGTGGTCAGTGTATAGCTATTTCTACAGCTTGGAAAAAAACACCAAGCTGTTGATCTGGAATCAAAACTTGTCTCCAAGAGAAATAGTCCGCCTCCGTGCTATTTTAAAAAACATTGACATTGGCAGGGTTGAAAAAATCCTTCAAAGACTATGTCAAATCTACTACAACAAAGGCAACAAGACCCAAACCTCGCTAGCATGCAAACTTCGAGAGCAAACCCATGCGTCGGCCACCCTAACTTTACGGGACGCTACTGGGGTCTTACACTCCCACCCAGACCGCATCGCCCAATTGTTTCGCAACTACTTTTCAGATCTATACCGCATTTACCTGCCAAGGAAAGCTTCTGTGACCGTGCATTTCTTACACGCAACAAAGTGACCACATTGGCCAACAACAGCCTTACAGTCTCTTATTTCCCCAATTACTGGAGAGGAGGTGTTGGGAACCCTGAAACATCTACCTTTAATCGTAAAGCCCCTGGGCCTGATGGCCTCCCATACGAGTATTGTAAGAAATTCCTTCCCACCTTACTCCCGTACATGACTCTCTTGTTTAATGGGTTTATGCACAAGAGTGAGATTGCAAGGGACATGCAGACCACCCATTTGACTTGGATACATAAGCCAGGCAAGGATCACACATATGTGGGAACTATAGGCACATAGCTTTATTACACTCAGATCTAAAAATGTTTACGAAACTACTTTCCCTTTGCTTAAATAAGGTCCTGCCTTCCTTAATCCACAAGGATCAGGTAGGCTTTGTGCCTTGGAGGCAAGCAGGTGAAAACACTACAAGAGTTATTAACCAAACCGCTTAAGGCCTGGAAGGATTTGCCCCCTTAATGACCAGGCCATTTTTTGCAATACAGCACTGTATTGCTTTAACTGACAATTGTGCGGTTGTGCGACACTGTACCCAGACAAAATTTTCCCCACAAGTAGAGCTTTCTTTTGGTGGTATTTGATCACCTTTGCGGTTTTATTTTTTGCGCTATAAACAAAAAAGAGCGACAATTTTGAAAAAATAAATGATTTTGTACTTTTTGTCATAATAAATATATCACCAATTTAAAAAAAATAAAAATGTCTTCATCAATTTAGGCCAATATGTATTCTTCTACATATTTTTGGTAAATAAAAATCACCATAAGCATATATGGATTGGTTTGCGCAAAAGTTATAGCGTCTACAAAATAGGGGCTTTATGGCATTTTTATTGTTTATTTATATTTTACTAGTAATGGTGACGATCTGCAATTTTTAGTGAGACTGCGACATTGCGTCAGACAGACCAGACACTTTTGACACTTTTTTGGGACCATTGATATTTATACAGCAATCAGTGCTATAAAAATGTCACTGGCAGGGAAGGGGTTAACACTAGTGGGCGATCAAGGGGTTTACTGTGTTCCCTCATGTGTGTTTCTAACTGGGGGGGGGGTGGGACTGACTGGAGGAGAAGACAGATCGCTGTTCGTAATTACAAGGAACAGCAGATCTGTCTCTCCTCTCCTGTCAGAGCGGGGATTTGTGTGTTTACATACACAGATACCTGTTCTGGATCTCGGCCACGTGCATCGGTTCCCCTGCCGTGCTGCCAGTGCGTGCACCTGCAATGGCTCTTGAATAAGCCGACGTACAGGTATGGCAATAATGACGGCGGCTGGTTGGCAAGGGGTTAATAGGCAAAATACAGAAGTGCTTTTACTCAGTCTAGATGCTGAAAGGGCCTTTGATAGGCTTAGCTGAGAGAAAGTCCAATCAGAGGGCGATACGTGTGTAGAGGGGAAGAGCCAAACCTGTAAGGTCACGCAGCCACAGTGGTGGGCAGGACTATACAGAGCTGGTTTTAACTGAATATCTTGTAAGTGTTTTTTAATTGGGGAATTTTAATAAATGTTGCAAACGGAGAGCATTATGTATCCTCTATTTATTGTTGCATGAATGTGGAGCCATATCCAATCAGGAATACCGAGTAATATCGCTGGTGTGGAGGAAGGAGAAAAGCAGTGGGAGCATATAAGAGAGATCTTTCTTGTGATCCCCCTGAGAGGCTACTGATTGGAAAGTGGATTCAGTAGCTGGTCGGAAGTGGAAGAGATGAGGCCATAGCTGAAAGAAAGAAATTGTTTCTGAGTCTTTCTGACTCATGCATGAGGTGAGCAGGTAGAACAGCTGGTGAAGGTGTGCACATTTTCTGCTGAAGACACGATTTGCACAGTGGTGGATGAGATATGAATTGAGAAGTCACAATAATTGAGAAGTCACAATACATGTAATTCAACACAGAAAGGTTTCAGCATATGAACTTTAATTGAACACATTATTATATAGATTGATTTATTTATTTGAATATCATTTGATATCACTGGATATTTCACATGATAGATTAATAGCGCTGCACTATTTTTCATTTTATATGTTGTATAGTGAGGTGAATTCACTGGAAGTGCAAAGCAGCTGTGGAGTACGAATTAGTATACTTTATAGTTTATTTATAGCACATAACACTTTAGGTAGGTGGTGCTAATTGTCTTTTAGACACAAGTGATCACTATATAAAATATTTTTTCTATATCTATACACAAATGTTCAGCATTTCTGTTTTAAACGGAATGGGTTGTTTTACAATGTGTTCGTTTACAATCGCTTTAATTTCATAATTCTCAAGATTGATACTGTCATTCTGAAATTATATTTGTGCTCGGTTTGAATTAATGTCCATCATAATCACAATCATAATCACCTTTGCTTTTCAGGAAGCAAAACTTTGAAACAAAATGTTGTCCAGGCATATACAGTATCTATGCCATTCCTAGATTGATTGGACCATATAAATATCTCTCACCTGTGTAGTCATCAATGTTGTACTCCTCTGATGGCTCCTCAATAGGACTGGACCGTACTCTCTCCACCTTAGGAACATCATTTCTGGGTGAGTATGGCTGAATGGATGTGCCATACAAAACAAGGGACCATTCTTTCAATTTCCCTAAAGGCAAAAGTATAAACAAGAATTGAGGAAAATCACAAACAATAAAGCAGTCAATCTATGATATCATACATTACTATAAGGTTCCATGAAAATATATTTAGAAATTCCTGGGGAACAAAATGACTTTTCACAATGGCACCCAAATCAAGTTTTGATCATATACCAAGGGTCACATCTTTGGTGCGACAGTCAAGTTCTGCCTACCCTATGGCTCGCATACTGTCACACTACTGAGATCATACTCTTCCATTGATCATAATCTACCTTTAAATCTGGAGTCCTGCAATCTACAATCTAATACTCTCTGCTTCTATGCATTTTAATGTGTTATGGAGAATCACCACCCCAATTTTACCAATCAGGTTTAGCCATCTCTCCAGACGGTGCAGATAGCAGTTAACATAGTGGAGTCTGTTTTTGTTGTGTCTTCAAGTTCAATGAGGATTTGTAAATCAACATCATCCCCACCAGTCTTCTGGGATGCCAGTCCCTGTTTAAAAAAATAGCTGAGGCTATCAGCATAGTTTACCTTACATCTTAAAAAAAGAGCCATTAGAAGATAATCTACATTTTTTCTGCCTATATTTGATTTTCAGGTTTAAAAGTGTTCTATGTATAGGACATTTTAGACACAATCATAAGTTAAAGGAAAATTATGTTCCTGTATATAGGTTATAACCTTGCAATTAAAGTACCTACACATCAGCATGGCCTTTCAACTAACTTTGGAGTAAGCTTTTTAATTAAAATGGAAATTAAACCACCAAAGTGAATAATAAAAAATAAAAAAAAAACGGCAATGAAAAACTCCTACTAAAAAATGAGTGAACATTTCTATTCACGTATGGATACAGGAACAGCAGAGGTGTCTTTGATGTGCGGGCTGTGATTGGCATCTTAGCCTTACCTTATTTATGCTGTGTCTCTGCATAAAAATGTCAGCATATCAGTGAAATGGCTGTTATCAATGAAATAGAAACCACAACACATACATTTCATTTCTAGTGAGAACCCAGGAGCTGAAGCCTGACTTTACGGCTCTGTGGTCACTTTTTTTTTCTTAAGTCTGCTAATTAAGTGGAGTTAAGTGTTCACAGGTGTATATAACTTTCTTCACAGCTCACATTTGATCTTGCTCACATTTGATGCTTGCTTACATGTGGAATTGTTGAACAAAGTGGAATTTTCAACAAAAGTGGAGAGGAGTTAAAACTAGAGTGTTCTAAGTTGTAAGTTACATCTTACATTTCCTGTAAATAATAATATTGTAACTGAGATAATGAGTGCTAGCCAGGTTGATGGTTTTGGTCAGTGCACAGTCTTTCACATGTATACAATAATGAAGCAACAGCTCCAGGATGAATACCACTGCAACAGATGTGAGCAGGTTGCCTTCTTGGAAAGCTTACATTAGAGATGTAGTGGAGACAATTGCAACACTGAGTAGAACATATAACCTAGAAAGGAGTCTTCTGCTCATTAGTTGGTTAATGGGGTTGGTTGGTTAATGGGGTTGGGGTTGGTTAATGGGGTTAATGAGGAGGGTGGAGGGGTAAGTCAATATGTTCAGGTAGGAAGATGGGTTAATGTAGTTAGAGGGAATGGCAGGGGTTTGCAGAAAAGGAAGGCCAAACCTGTGTTTGAGCACCAAAACAAATTTGCCAAGTTGGGTGAAGATTTGAAGTGGCAAACTCAGAGATAGCAGTCCTGGATGTTACTGTTACCCTTGACATCCAAGAGAGCAGCCCATCTAATAGGGGTGGTAAAGGGCAGTGCAGAAAGGCCTAGACAGTTGGTGGTAATAGGGGATTCTAGAATCAGAAAAACTGATAGAATAATTTGTCGCCAGGTTCACCCAATCAAGCGAATGGTTTGCTGTCTCCCTGGTGCCAGGGTTTGGCATATGGTGGACTTGGGTTGATAAATTACTGGTAGGGGTTAGGCGTGACCCAGCTGTCTTGGTTCATTGGAACCAATGACAGAAAAAATGAAAGATGGAGGCTCCTTAAGAATCAATTTCAAGAACTGGGCTGCAAGTTGAAGGAAAGGCCATCCAAAATTATATTCGCTGGAACATTGTAATGTACAATGCAGGAAAGACAGGGGGAGATTAGAAAACTGAATGCATGGCTATAGACATGGTCAGAAGAGTTTGGGTTTTTAAAACACTGAGCTGACTTTTCATTGGGGTGCCACCTATGTGCTAAAGATGGTTTGCACTTAAATGGAATGGGGTCTGATGTGTTTAGGGACAGGTTTATGGGAAGGCTGTAAATAAGCAAAGTTGGAGAGTTGGAAGCTTTGGTGCATGAACAAAAACTATTATTTAATTGGTATTGCTGAATACAATTGGTTTTATTTTTAGCCTTTTCAGTGCACATCCATCACTGTTATTCCGTCCAACCTTGGCTCAGACCCTTCAAAATTCTGCAAAAACCACCCCAGACACACCTTTCTCTAACCCCCTCACCCAACGCTACTTTCTGGTGAATTTTTTTAGTTTTTCCAGAATAATGCATAGAGTATTGATAATCTAGTCAGTATTACCCCTTTAATTGTATCTATTGCCAATCGGGTACTTGGTTTTAACTATGACCCTGAGGTGGGGATATTGTATTGAAATTATTGGCCTTTTTTTGACCCCTGGAAGGCATTGGCTAATCCTTGGATTGTCACCCTGACTATTGGAATAACAATTGGAAGCAGTGTTAATTTTGGCAGCAAATTTCGATTTAGTTTTATGCCGCGTACCCCTGACCATTTTTCACAATGTGAAAAATTACATTTTTTTAATGTCATTAAAAACGATCGTGTGTGGGCTCCAGAGCATTTTTCGCAACGTTAAAAATGGCCATTAAAAATTTAGAACATGCTCTAAATTTTCGCATCGTTTTTCACGTTGTTGTTTTTAACATCGTAAAAAATGGTTGTATGTAGGCTTTAACGACGTGAAAAAACGCGCATGCTCAGAAGCAAGTTATGAGAAGGGAGCGCTTGTTCTGGTAAAACTAGCATTCGTATGGAGATAGCACATTCATCACGCTGTAACAGACTGAAAAGCACGAATCGTCACTCACCAAACTTTTACTAACACAAAATCAGCAAAAGAAGCCCCAAGGGTTGCCCAATCCGAATGGTACTTCCCCTTTATAGTGCCGTTGTACGTGTTGTCCCCTTATTACTCCTCAGAATCTTAAAAAACATCCTAATGATAATTTTGATATCTATCCCAAAAGGAATTTAGCGCTTTCCATAAAATTCCTATTTGCTTTAACAATGAGCACAGTGTTAATAATGTATATGAGCACAAGAAAAATGTACCTGGCGTCTTGAAGTTCCTCAACTGTGAAGGGGTATCATAAATCTCCAGAATCCAGTCTCCTGAGGCCTTCTCTCCCCAGCAGTGTGTGGTCATAAATTCCCAGTTCTTAAATCCTTCCATGGAATGGTCAAATAATCTAGAATGGTCACAATAAATACTTGTCAAATTAGAAAAATTAGCTAAACAAACTTTGAAATAGCCTTGCTTAGCCAGATATCTAATATTATAGTGAGATCCTTACAACTTTGTATAGTATAAAATCTATTTTATTTCACAGAATTGTATATAGTAGATTGGTATAGGACAGAACACAACATGAGTGCTGTATAAAAATCTAAGAAAGAAAGAAAGGTTAAATCTATCTGAATATTTAAAACAATAGGTATGTTTGTCAAGTTAATTATGTATTACAGATTAGTTATATGTAAACAGAATATGGATATTCATGTCGCCCTTTGACATAAAAAATATCTAGCAGTCCCTATACATTTCTAGTGGGTAAAGACAATTTAATATAGTGTTTGTAATTAAAATACCCAAGCAATTATTAATATTGAAGGTTCTAAAGGTGCAAGATTTGAGGCTTTTCATATTTAAAGTATACCTAAATCCAAAAATTTGTTTCGATCTGTATCTCATTGAGGAGATTTCCCCCTGCTTCATGTACTGTAGACAACACAGGAAGTGAGAAAATCTCTCCAAAGGGAAATCCCCTCTTAGACAATTATCACCAGAGCAAGTGTCAATATCGGAGGACTTATTTGCTCAGGTAACAAAGCAATGGTCACCAGGACAAAAATAGAATGTGAATTTCCCTTCATGGGGACACAAACAGCAATAAAAAAAAAAAGTCTCAAATAGTACCCACTTTGGGGGTAAGTGACTTGGATCTAGTACATGCTTTTATGTGTCCTAAAGGTCAAGTACATTAATAGACAAAATATCCAATTGTATTATTAGGACCCTCTTTTCAACTGAACTTTTTTAACCGCTTCAATACAGGGCATTTTCACCCCCTTCCTGTCCAGACCAATTTTTAGGCCCCGTACACACGACCAGTTTCCTCGGCAGAATTCAGCTTCCGACCGAGTTTCTGGCTGAATTCTGCCGAGAAACCCGGCCGTGTGTACACTTTCGGCCGAGGAAGCCGACGAGGACCTCGGCGAGGAAATAGAGAACATGTTCTCTATTTCCTTGTTGTTCTATGGGAGCTCTCGGCCCGCCGAGGTCCTCGGCGGCTTCAGGGCTGAACTGGCCGAGGAACTCGATGTGTTTGGCACGTCGAGTTCCTCGGCCGTGTGTACGGGGCCTCAGTTTTCAGCGCTGTCGCACTTTGAATGACAAGTGCACGGTCATGCAACACTGTACCCAAATGAAATCTTTATGTTTTTTTTCCCCCACAAATAGAGCTTTCGTTTGGTGGTATTTGATCACCTCTGCGGTTTGAATTTTTTGCGCTATAAACAAAAGAAGAGCGACAATTTTGAAAAAAAAACACAATATTTTTTACTTTTTGATTTAATAAATATATATTTTTTTCCTCAGTTCAGACCAATACGTATTCTTCTACATATTTTTGGTAAAAAAAAAAAGCAAAAAGCGTTTATTGATTGGTTTGTGCAAATGTTATAGCATCTACAAAATAAGGGATAGATTTATGGCATTTTTTTACTAGTAATGGCGGCGATCTGCGATGGACTCATTGGACACTTTTGACACGTTTTTGGGACCATTCACATTTATACAGCGATTAGTGCTATAAAACTGCACTGATTACTGTGTAAATGTGACTGGCAGGGAAGGGGTTAACACTAGGGGCGATCAAGGGGTTAATATGTTCCCTAGTGAGTGATTCTAACCGTAGGGGGAGGGGACTCACAAGGGGAAGAGACCGATGTGTGTTCCTCTGTACCGGGAACACACATCGGTCTCCTCTGACAGGACATGGATCTGTGTGTTTTACACACACAGATCCATGGTCCTGCCATGATTGCATGCAATCGCGGGTGCCCGGCGGACATCCCGGCCGCTGGGCATGTGCACCGGGTCCTGACGCCCCCTAGCCGCCCGGGAAGCCCAGGACGTCATATGATGTCCACCCGGAGGGAGGAAGGGTTTCTGCTGACGTCATTTTACAATGACTCGGTAGGGAAGGGGTTAATAAACCTACCAGGACTTTCATCTTGTGTGGAAATGTTAAAGCAAACCCGGTTAATTCCTGCTCAGGGAACAAGCAATGATTTCGCTAACTTGTGGGATTATAAATTATGCCAGAGACAGACCTAAATTGAGACTGAGAAGCTGTAATGTGCCATCTTGTATTTAATTTAGCTAAAATCAAATGCAGGGAAGCTTCCTATCAGTTCTCATTTTAATATATAAGACCGCAATATCCAATTAATTTACATCTCATGGTTGTGCAGGATATACAGTCAACAGACAGGTATGAATCACTATTTACTGAAATCATTCAGACGGACTGTATTTGAATACAACTATATCAAACCACACATCTGAGACAGCATGTTTAGGGAACTGTTTACCGAACAGTTCCTTACACATACAACTCGTCCTCAAAGAATACAGCACTGTCATTAAAGACTAAGGGCCAGATTCTCATACATTAACGTTGCTCCTGGGCAGCGTAATGTATGTGCTGTACGCTACACCGCCGCAGGTTTACAGGTTTACATCCTGATTCTCAGAACACTTACCTGTAAACTTGCGGCGGTGTATCGTTAATTCGCTCGGCGCAAGCCCGCCCAATTCAAATGGGGCGGGCACCATTTAAATTAGGCGCGCTCCCGCGCCGAGCGTACTGCGCATGCTCCGTCGGGTAAATTACCCGACGTGCATTGCGCTAAATGACGTCGCCCCGATGTCATTTGCTTAGACGTTTACGTAAATGGCGTCCAGCGCTATTCACGGACGTCTTACGCAAACGACGTATTTTTTTTAAACTTCGACGCGGGAACGACGGCCATAGTTAACATTGGTTGCCCCTGCTAATAGCAGGGGCAACCTTACGCGTCGCGTACGCTACGGAAACAACGTAAATTCTCAGCGTCGGACGCGCGTAGGTTCGGGAATCTCGCGTACTTACCTCATTTGCATAGACGACGGGGAAAACGATGATGCGACACCTAGCGGCGGGAAAAAAAATACTTTTAAGATCTGACAGCGTAACAGCCTTACGCATGTCAGATCTAATGGGTATCTATGCGCAACTAATTCTAAGAATCAGTCGCATAGATACCCGGGGCCAGATGAGGAGTTACGACGGCGCTAATGGTGTTGCGCCGTTGTAACGCCTTTGAGAATCTGGCCCTAAATCAATTCAAAAGTCATTTTTTTTCTTGTTTTGGACAAAGTGTAGAAGAATTATAATTCCTGTAGGGTTTTTACTGCCATCTGGGGCTCTTTTAGAGAGATTGACCCTGTTGGCAATGGTCTTATAAAATAAGAAATGAGGGCAAATCTCCAACAGGGACACAAACAAGTAATAAAATCTGACAGCGATTCTAGCCTTTCCCTTTTCCACTAAAGAAAAGCATATTTATTTCTGTGTTTGTTGCCACCGAGAGCTTCCCTCACTTCCTGTTTAGCAAAACGTTGTTAATAGGAGAAGAGGTGAGGATAAGTCACTCCAAAGCTGGATGCGCATGATCTGAATATTGGTCGGCCAACCTTCGGACAGTGTGTACAGCTGCCTGTTCGACAGAAGCCGGACTCACAACCAGCTTCTGTTGAATGGTCTTGCTGGAAAACCAGCATTTGCCGATCAGCACTGGCAGCCACTGGCTGTGAGTGCTGATCAGAGTGTTCTGATGCGGGGGGCAGCCCCCCTGTCAGAACACAATAGCACAGCAGGGGAGCTTGCTCTGGACGGTGGTCTGAGGAGGCCTGTAATGCAGACAGTGCTCTGGACGGTGGTCAGAGGAGGCCTGTAATGCTGCACAGTAGTGCTGGATGGTGGTCTCAGGACTGAGGGATGGCCTGTAATGCACAGTGCTCTGGATGCCAGTGGTCACTGGTCAGAGGAGGCCTGTAATGCTGCACAGTGCTGGATGGCGGTCTCCGGTCTGAGGGATGGCCTGTAATGCACAGTAACCTGGATTATGGTGGTCAGAGAAGGCCTGTAATGCACACACAGTGCTCTGGACAGACAGTGGTCTGAGGGGAGGCCTTAGGCTTGTAATGTACACACTCACAGTGGGTGCGCTCTACTCTGGACGGTCATATTCGTGAGTAGGACTCTTTTTAGGACTCTGGATTTTTCTAATGCACAACAATGCTCTGACGGTCATCTGAGGACTCTGAGGGCTGTAATGTTGGTCGCTTGCTTGCTGGGAGCAGCAGCAGGCGGAGCTCTGTGGAAACCAGAAATTATTTCACGAGGGTAAACATCCCTGCCTCACATTTTCATTTCATTTGTTAACGAAAACTGAATTGATTTTCGTCATAGTGTTCATCAGTGGATGAAAATGTGGTGTACTTTTCATTTTGTTTTCGTCACTGTAAAAATGCAGCTGAAGAAAATTTTGACGAAAACGTTTTCGTTGACGAAATTAACACTGCCACACACATATGTAAACGGTGAAAGCACCACACATGTCAGGTATCACCGCAAATGTCAGAGCAAGACCAATAATTCCAGCTCCAGACTTTCTGAGTAACTCTAAATGGGTAACCTTTAAAAGCTTTAAAAGCGTGGCCTATGAGATTTTTAGGTACTGTAGTTTGGCACCATGTGCAATTTTAAAGTGTGACATGTTGGGTATCTATTTAATCAGCAAAACATCATCTTTTATGTTTTACAAAAACATATGTATTGTGTTGTGTTTGTGTTGATTAAACAAATTAAAGTGTATAATTTATAAATAATTTTCTACATGTATGACAGAAATATCAGAACTCACCCAGACTGGAAGCGGTTAAAAGGATATTGTAGAAACAGACTGTAATGCATAAGGACAGCTTTGCAACATACATTGTGCTACACTCCATTGATTGAACAATGCAGCACAATGCATCAATATATAGCAGAGGCTGGACCTTTTCCTTTTGTGTTGCAATGCAGTGCAATAGTGGGTCCTATAGTAAGGGACATATAATGTTTGTCTACGTATTTCATTGAAAAGTGAATTATAGCACAGGTAATAAGAATGAGAAAATGCAAAGTAAATCAGCTATCAATCAAAAGTAAAGCCTCTTCACACTTGCTCGCGCCCTAAATTGCAGTGGTTTAATGTGTGGGCAGAAGCTGTTCGGGCTGCAATTCTATGCGGCCCAGGGGGCGGTGTGATGTTTATTTTATCGCATCCCTTTTTTTTATTAACTTTATGTGAAGTGATCAAAGTGACACCTCAGCACAGTGGGCTGCAATTGCTGTGTGATGACATGCAGGACCAGGTTGAATATTATGCAAACATGATCCATAGTAGCGCACAGCGCTGAAAAACAGAGGAACACCATGTGCTGGTGCAAATATAACACAGAAAACGATTGCTTTCTGTGTGTCATTGCACTTACCTTCATTTATACATGTTAAAAAGTGCAGGTAACAGAACATAGTATAAACAGGTCCTTATATTATAACGTCTTATAAATGTAACACATTTTATCTATAGCTTACAAGTTAGCGTGTGCATTTTAAAATAAAACCTTACAGAGAAGCTAACCTTAATGCTTAGTAAATCTTCTTACAAATACAACGTAGAACATATAATAATCAAAAGGCATATTATATGTTCACAAAAGGTTTAAATCTACATACGCAACTTTCACTCTATAGGACTTTAAAAATCTAGAGACTAAAGTACTTCAGATCTGAATTTAGATAGAACAGTAAACCCTGCTTTAACAATATATCCCTAGGCATTTTAAATATGAAGGTGAAGAAAAGAAATATCAGAAGGGAATAATTAACATGTGAAGCCCATAGGCAATGTAGTGAAGCTTTTGATAGACCACTAATAACACTGCAAAGAAAAAAAAAAGCTGCACAAAATCAACTTATTTGAAAAATGTCAAAAATACAGTCACGTTCTGTGTGATTGATACCCCTCCTTTAAAATAGTCCTGTGTAAATGATGCCTTCCTACCCACAAAATGAAAGCTTAGCGTTATAAGTGGTTCTTTCGCATATTGCTAATAAGAGAGAAGATTAACATGGGGTTACTAGAACTACATTTATATTTGCATTTATAGTTGCTGACCTGTCTTGTTTCTCTATTCCCCCAAATAGCTGTCCTTCTTGAGGGCTTTGCTATGTGCTTGAACTGCTGGGGGTAGCAGGAAAGCTAACTCTGTCATAAATTTTTTTGCTTGCGTACAAAAAAAATCTCAGAAACAGCTCAAAGAAATTTTAATTTAGAAGAAAACATGACTTAGTTTGATCAAAACTGATTAAAACTAAATCGATCAGATCGGAAATAATTCCACATTGATTAGATAAAACAATTGAGGTGTATTTGGTCATCATAAAGGTAAGTGTAAAATCAAATATTTTAGGGCATTGTTAGCTTAACGGCTTTCAGGCTCCCTCTAATTCCCACACCTCTTATTAGCATTCTCCCTTTGAAGCAACTACTCTTTAGGTTCCCATTTAAACTTTGCATAGCAGGATTCACTCTGATCACAATTTTTTGGGGGCAGTTTACATGCATTTCTATGGGTCGTGCATAGGCAGCCCGTTCATTTGAATGGGCTTCCCTATGTGTGTTTGGTTAAAAAAATAAAAAAACTGAACCTTTTTACATGGTTTTTAAATGCGATTTACATGTGTTTTTATGAAGAAAAAAAATCATCATTTGAGGTTATTAATGTAACCTCGATTGATTTATCTTTGGATGAACTGGATTTCTTAAAATTAGGCTTAAATTTCTGTCCTACTAAAGGTTTACACCGCTTTGAAAATATGCTTCTAGGAGTAATTCACTTCACCAACAAGGTATGTGGGACCTACATTTTAAAATTACATAAAATTAATGTTTCAACTATGTATGTTTTGCATATTTGTAGTCAAACATATCATACATACAAAATATAGTTTCATAAGGTAATCGTAACTAACTTCTAGGTACTTCTACCTGTCAACCAGTCTAATAATCAACATCAGAAGATGTCAGCTCTTTCTCACCACCATTGAGCTAAGCACTGAATGATCAAGACATTAATTGGAAAATTAGGTTAAAATATACTGTATTATTGAATGTGTATATCAATGTCAGGCCATACCACCGTGGTCAAAATAATTTGTTACTGGCAAAAGACAAATTAATACACACGTTTAGCTGCCAATAAATATCATGCATGATATTTATTAAAATTCTTGCATGTGCCTTTGTTATAGAGTGCATTACTTTCTCAAAATAGTTTCTCCCTATTATTAACCTCTAAATTCACTGGAAAAAATACAAGGCTAGTGACATGGCCTTTCTTTCCAAAAGTGGAGGAACATGGGTCTTATTAGTAGTTAACCCTGTCAAAATGCTAACAGAAAGTTGTGTTCCAATGTAATGGTTTATTTTTTCCCTGCAGGTGACCGCAGACACTAAACTAATTATTTCCTCGCAATGAGAAGTGCCCCAAATAAGATAAGTACAAGTATCTGTCCACCTTCCTTGTATACCAATCACTTCCATAATATTTAAATTATTGCTTGCTGGCACAAAGGTCAGAGGCTATTCTACAACTGTTGCATAGGTATGCAAACACCACTGCATGCTATGTTTATATATTGTCAAACCAGGATTTGTAGAGTAAAGTAGCTAATTATCTGAATTTGTTTGTGAGTAGCAGTTGCATTTAAGATGTCAGGCACGGTTTCCAAGAAAATCACACAATTAAAAACACCACACAGCTGAAATTGCAGTAACCTGTTAGCTGTAAAAATGTTTTAAGCAGTGTCTAATGCTGTATATAATCACATTGCATTGTTTAAAACAGCTTGAAAAAAATAATACATTTACCAAAAAGCCAACGTCACAATAAAGCAATAGTAGTTTATATAGATTCAGCACTGCAATATGAATGTGGCTTTAAAAATTTTATATTTAGAATATGCATAAAAAAAATGCAAATTCAGAGATTAAATATTTACACAGATGGCTTAGCAAATATAGGAAATATCCAAACTATTCAATACATATGTGCATAAAAACATATGGCATGCTGTATAGTAAAGTACTGTGTCAATCACACCTTGGCTTATGAGAACATTCAGCAGTAATTCTAAGGGTGTAATCAGAAATGTATTTATTTATACTTGTTTACAGTGAAGTTTTGGACCATTGTATATCGTATTCCAGCACATCACATACAAAATACAGTCACTAGAATGTCACAGCAATCTCTTAACTGTAGCCCATTGAAATGTCTGCTTAACCATTGACAACATGAGAAGGCATCCAATTACTACTACTATTAATTTACTAATGAAAGGGCCTGTGTCAATGAGCTTTTGTTCAGAACTGCTGACACACATGTCTATAGGAATGCAAAAGCAATTTTAAGAAAGTCAAATGCAGGTCAGAAGGAGGTCAACTGCACCTGTCAATGTCAAGAGTAGAAATAAAACTTGCAACTATACCCAATGAGCAGTGGTGGCTGGTGCTCCATTTTTTTGGGGGGGGTCACTCACTCATCCGGCTTTAGCCTGCGTCTCCTTGTCCTCGGTGGCTTCTTCCTCTGCGGACAATACAACCACTTCTCCTCTCAGCCGATTGGGTCTTAAAACCCACTTCCTGATTGGCTGGGAGGAGAATAAGGAAGACAATAGCCAGGGCCAGATAAGGAACATCGTGGGCCTGGTGCTGAGGATTTTGGTGGGCCTTTTATAAATAATAAATAAATAAATATGCAAACAATTTTTGAGAGGATGAGAGAGGGATGAGAGGTAAGGGAGGGAGGATGAGAGAGAAAGGGAGGATAAGAGAGAGAGGATGCGCATGAGTTTGCGTGGGAATGACATCAACGCAGCCCGGCCACGGCAAATGACCAAAAGCATTGAGTCCAGAAGGAAGACCGGGTGAAGATGGAAGCGCCTGGGACCTGCCGGATTGATCACAGCGCAGCACTGGAGGGCTCAGTCTGACAATTTAAGTGTACCCTAATGTGTTAATATGCTGTGCATACTTGTACGTTGTGGCATAACCTACCTCAGGGCCTCTAAAAAGTAGTAATGTTAGCAAAGTTTACTACCACTTTAATATCACAGGATCCCAGGAGACTCTCATGGGGCCCCCTACTGACCCGGTGGAATTGTAGAAAGAAATGTTTGGACAGCCGCACTCTGGAAAAACCTTCTCGGTTGCCTTTTATTGGTAAACATGAGAGGACACAAATTCATCCACATACCTTATTGGAGCGGTGACTATCATCTCTCTACTGACCCGGTGGCCCTTGGTCAGTGCCTAAGTGCATAGTTGCCAACATTTCAAAAATATTTTAAAGGGACACTTTTTTTTTACAAGTGCTATATTTAGAGTAGCTGAGATCCCCTATGTTCCTCTATACATCACAGTCATAATCACAAAATGAAATGAGTATTAATAATGGGCAGAACAAATATGAGGACTGAGAAGATTTCCTTTAGTTGAACTAACAAAAGTGTGTCCATTCTAGAGCTGGATAACCATGTGGATATTTAGTATAATTTTAAAGAATTGTTTTTGTGGGTAAGAGGCACAGGGGGGAGTATGGACGGTATAAAAGTGGGAAGTATGTGCAGGTGAGGGAGAGGGATGTGGAGGGTCTAACAGTGGGCACTATGTACAGGAGAAGAGTGTGGAGGGTATGGCAGAAGGCACTATGTACAGGAGAGGTGTTTGAAGGGTATGACAGTGGGCAGTAAGCACAGCAGAGGAGTGTGGAGGGTATGACAGAGGGTAGTATGTACCGGAGAGGAGTGTGGAGATTATGACAGAGGGTGGTATGGTGGTATGTACAGGAGAGGAGTGTGGAGGGTATGAAAGTGGGCAGTATGTACAGGAGCTGAGTGTGGAGAGTATGACAGTGGGCAGTATGTAGAGGAGAGGAGTGTGGAGAGAAAGATAGTTGGCAGTATGTACAGGAGAGGAGTGTGAAGGGTAAGGTTGGGTTACAGTATGTACAGGAGAGGAGTGTGGAGGGTAAGGTTTTGTTACAGTATGTACAGGAGAGGAGTGTGCAGGGTATGACAGTGAGCAGTATGTACAGGAGAGGAGTGTGGAGGGTATCACAGTGGGCGGTATGTACAGGAGAGGAGTGTGGAGGGTATGATAGTGGGCAGTATGTACAGGAGAGGAGTGTGGAGGGTATGATGGGGGCAGTATGTACAGAAGAGAAGAGTGGAGGGTATAAGAGTGGGCAGTATGCACAGGAGAGGAGTGTGGAGGGTATGATACTGAGCAGTATGTACTGTACATTAAATGAGTGTGGAGGGTAAGACAGTGAGCAGTATGTACAGTAGAAGAGTGTGGAGGGCATGACAGTGGGCAGTATGTAGAGGAGAGGAGTGTGGAGGGTATGACAATAGGCAGTATGTACAGGAGAGAGGAATGTGGAGGGTATGAGAGCGAGCAGTATGTACAGGAGAGGAGTGTGAAGGGTATGACAGCCGGCATTATGTACAATAGAGGAGTCTATGAAAGTGGGCAGTATGTACAGGAGAGGAGTGTGGAGGGTAAGACAGTGAGCAGTATGTACAGAAGAAGAGTGGGGAGGATATGACAGTGGGCAGTATGTACAGGAGAGACGTGTGGAGGGTATGACAGTGGGCACTATGTATACGAGAGAAGTGTGGAGGGTATGAAAGTGAGAAGTATGTACAGAAGAGGAGTGTGGAGGGTATGATGGTGGGCACTATGTATAGGAGAGAAGTGTGTAGGGTATGACAGTGGGCACTATGTACAGGAGAGGAGTCTGGAGGGTATGACAGTGACCAGTATGCACAGGAAAGGAGTGTGGAGGGTATGACGGAGGGCACTATGTACAGGAGAGAAGTGTGGGGAGTATGTACAGGTGAGGAGGATGAAGGAATCTATGAAGGAAAAATGTAAAGTTTGTGGAAGGATATTTAGGGACTGCGTAGTGGTTAAACGGGCCATACATGGATTGAGAACAATAATTCTAGCACTAGACCTCCTCTGTAACTGTAAAAATTTAAAGCATCGCTTAATATACAAAAAAATTGTGCCAACTTTAGTGTTTTTCTTTTTTATGAATGAAACAGTTTCTTTCCAAAAAAAAAACACACTTGAAAAATTGCTGCGCAAAAACAGATGATTTTTACATGTAGGAGAGAAGTGTCAGAATTGGCCTGGGTGGCAAGGGGTTAATGACTATAAGTAATATACAAATAATTATTATAAGCCCTGTGAGCTCATACTCTCAGTCTGCTGCAGAGTGTGTCAGCTTGTATTTAAACTGGCCGCTCTGTATGCAGCTTCTGACAGGCTGTGCAAGGAGTATCTCCGGAACCATTATGACTCCTGGTCACCGAGCTACAATCCTCAAAGTCGATCTTTTTATTTTTTTTTTCGATTTTTTTTTTTGGGTTAATGGGCCTATCTTGAGGAAGGGGCCTGGAGCTGCAGCTCCAATAGCCCCTATGTTAATCCGGCCCTGACAATAGCAAATATTAATTCTCTATTGTCACACAACTGGGTGGGCTTAGGGCACAGTGCTCTGCGCCCTGCACAAACCGTTTTTTAAAGCCAGTTAGAGCCTCAGGCTCTAATCATATGCTTAAAGTGGATGTAACCCACTCTCATCAATTATAAAGTACTGCCATAGTGCTGATCTATAAGGATATACATGCCTCCTGCATGTATCCTTACCTGTCAAATGTGTCCCGTTTATCAGTTAGAAGCCCCCAAAAACAGCAGATTCAGTGGGTGGGTCAGTCATGATGACAGCAGACTCCCTGCCCACCTCTAAACTCCCCTTGGCCAGAGCGTGCACAGGAGAGGCAAAGTGCATTCTTGGTAAAAACAGAGCGCGCTCACGGCCCCCTGTCATTTCTGTACACACATCAATCTCCAGTGACAGTCAGGGATGATCGGTGCGACGGGTCAGCTGTGAGCACCGATCCCCCCTGCATGGCTTTTCATCATCTGCTTCTCTCCCTCCCGTGGCTTTCACCTGAAAATCCCCGACTATCCTCGGTGTCTTCCTCCAGCGCCGTGTCCTCCTCCGCCCCCCCTCGTCCCTCTCCGTGTGTCCACATCCCCCCTGGCCCGCTGTGTCTTCTTCCTCCTCCGGCCCGTTCGTCCTGATCTGTATGTCCACATCCCTGTGTGTTCACACCCCCCCCCGTTCATATTCCCCTGTGTATTCACACCCCCCTGTTTTCATCCTCCTCCGCCCTCCTCAGCTGCCAGCTTCCCTCCCCTCTCTCTCTCCTCTCCCGAGGGCTGCGAGGGGGGGCGGGGGCGGGCGCGTGATCTGTCAGGATGGAGAGCGGAGAAAGAAGCTGGTATGTCAATTACCAGCCCCTTTCTTTTCTGAACGGGACACAGAGAGCGTTCGTTACCGAGCGCTCTGTGTCCTGTGATAACTGAGCAGAGTAACCTGTGTGTTACTCTGCTCAGTTTATGAATGGAGGGGAGATGCTGTCTTCTCTCCATCCACCCAAGGACTGGGGAACAATGTCCTCTGTCCCTTTCTCTGTCTCAAATGGGAGATGCCAGTGGTCTCTGTCAGGGCTGATATATAAAAAAATAAATGAAATTGAAAAAAAAAAACAACTGACACCACAACCGACTCCCCCATACCGACACGGTCCAGAGCCCCAAGACCACCGACACCGACCACTACCCCACCAACACCGTCCACTACCCCACTGACCACTGCCCCACTGACACCGACAACTACCCCACTGACATTGTCCACTAACACTGACCACTACCCAACTGACCACTGCCCCACTGACACCGACAACTACCCCACTAACATTGTCCACTAACACCGATCACTACCCGACTGACCACTGCCCCACTGACACGACCACTACCCCACTGACACCAACCACTGACACCAACCACTACCCCACTGACATCGTCCACTGACACCGACCACTAACCCACTGACATCGTCCACTGACACCGACCACTACCCCACTGACATCGTCCACTGACACCGACCACTACCCGACTGACATCATCCACTCACACCGACCACAACTCAACTGACCACTGCTCCACTGACACAGACCACTACCCCACTGACATCGTCTACTGACACTGACCACTACCCCACTGACACCGACCACTACCCCACTGACACCGACCACTGACACCGACCACTACCCCACTGACATTGGCTACTGACACCGACCACTACCCCACTGACACCGACCACTACCCCACTGACCCCGACCACTGACACCAACCACTACCCCACTGAAATCATCCACTGACACCGACCACTACCCCACTGACATCGTCCACTGACACCGACCACTACCCCACTGACATCGTCCACTGACACCGACCACTACCCAACTGACATCGTCCACTGACACCCACCACTACCTGACTGAATACTGCCCCACTGACACCGACCACTACCCCACTGACATCATCCACTCTGACACCGACCACTACCCCACTGACATCGTCCACTTACCCACTGACCACTACCCCACTGACACCGACCACTACCCCACTGACACCGACCACTACCCCATTGACACCGACCACTACCCCACTGACAACGACCACTACCCCACTGACATTGTGCACTGACACCGACCACTACCCCACTGACACTGTCCACTGACACCGACCACTACCCCACTGACACCGACCACTACCCCACTGACATTGTCCACTGACACCGACCACTACCCCACTGACCCCATCCCCCACCCCCTTTCCCAAAAGTACTGTGGAAAAATATATTTAAAAAATAAAACCCCACCCTCCCATCAATAGTACAAAAATAAATTGTAAAATAAAAAAAATTATCTGACACTGTCCACTATCCTGACACCATCCTGCACGTACTACCCACCACTGTACACTCCGCATTCCTGTGATTCGCACCGCATTTCTGTTCAGATCACATGCGATGTCTGTGCGATGCGATCACATTCGGACCAAACACGCGCAGGACCCTTTTTTGGTCCGCACCAGAATCGCATGGGTGTTCACACCTATGTGATCTGATTCATGCCCAAACTGTCAGTTCGCAGTGTGATATGCAAGCTGAAATGGGGGTGTCATTACCATTGTATGACACTCCCCAGCAGTTTTGCATTTTGGCAGTGTGAACTGCCGTGTGAGTCGGGTGCGATGTGGGAACCGGCAGTGGATTCGCAGGGTTCCCGAATCGCACCAGTGTGATTTTATGTGATAGACAAACAGAAAGTGGCACATAATTGTGAAGTGGAAGGAAAATGATGAATGCCTGAATTGGCGGGAATTCCCAGCAATGGCAGCGTCTGAATCGTTGCAACGCCGCACCGATTCCCAAAAGTAAAAACATAAAAAAAAAAGAATAATAATGTTTTGAGTTTACATCCACTAGAAAAGAAAAGAAAAACACTGAAATCTATGCATCCGGTACATTGCATTTAGATAAAGAGCTGGATACTTGGATTAGGGGGCGACACTCCTTATGGAAGGGCCGCCACTGCTAATGCAGGAAACCAATGCAGGGGGTTACTGAGAAGACCACAGGTAATTACTTAGCTACTGTGCAGCTCACTCTCTCCATCTACTCAGGCCCCCCTGTCATTCACAGGCTTCCCCAGACCCTCAGGGTTCAACAATAATATTAGTTTATATTAGAGTTATTTCTATTATAGCTGTAAATGTTAAAAACTCATTAAACATAATTGGATTGGAAAAACGCAGAACAAAATATAGCCACCAGTCATGTTATTTTTGTCAGGCAGTCTCTTGAATTCTGTATATATTGTTGTTTTTTTTTGGCACAGCAATGTTGAAATTAGGAAGATACATGCAGAGGTTGTCTATTCTAACACTTTTTTTTTATTTAAAGGTGAGTTTAGGGCTCAGCTGCTGCAATTCCCATCTTTTTTCTCACCATATGTGTGCCATTGGGGAGATTTCCCTTCACTTCCTCCCCCATAGCTAAACACAAGGTGGGAGGAAATCCCTGCAAATTAAGGGATTTTAACTCCTTGGGAAAACCCCAGGTCACCAGAATAAGCATCACCATTGGAAGATTTCACCTCTATTTCCCCTCTAATACTTTTCTGGGTACAGCCCAAAATGTGGGATTTCTTTAACTTTTCACTTTCAATGATAATGGTGAACAGGAAAAATAGAGAGGATGCATCTTCTTAACAGGGGCAGTGTTAGTTTTCTGTCACACATAGCGTTTTGCTTTTAGGCCAAAAAGTTCAATTTTAGTCTCTTTTGACCTGAGCACCTTCTTCCACATGTTTGCCATGTCCCCCACATGGCTACTCGGGACTTCTTATTGCCACTCTTTTATAAAGGCCAGATTTGTAGAATGCATGACTAATAGTTGTTCTGTGGACAGATTCTCCTGAGCTGTGGATCTCTGCAGCTCCTCCAGAGTTACCATGGGCCTCTTGGTTGTTTCTCTGATTAATGCTCTCCTTGCCCAGCCTGTCAGTTTAGGTGGATGGCCATGTCTTAGTAGGTTTGCAGTTGTGCCATACTCTATCCATTTTCAGTGCTCTGTGAGATGTTTAAAGCTTGGAATATTTTTTTTATAACCTAACCCTGCTTTAAACTTCTCCACAACTTTATCCCTGATCTGTCTGGTGTCAAACTACTTTTGGGAATCGTTGCGGCGTTGCAACGATTCAGACCCTGCCATTGCAGGCAATTCCCGCCAATTCAGGCATTCATCATTTTCCTTCCACTTCACAATTATGTGCCACTTTCTGTTTGTCTATCACATAAAATCCCAATACAGTTCATTTACATTTTTTGGTTGTAACATGACAACATTTCAAAGGGTATGAATACTTTTTCAGGGCATTGTATGTCCTTTTTCCCCCACAAATAGGACTTTCTTTTGGTGGTATTTGATCACCTCTGCAGACAATTTTGACAAACAAACAAACAAACAAACAAAAAATAATATTTCTTACTTCCTGCTATAAAACATATCCAATAAAAAAATTGAAAAAATCTATTTTTTTTCATCAGTTTAGACCAGTATGTATTCTGCTACAAGCTTTTGGTAAAAAAAAAAAATGTTTTAAGAAACATTGGGGTTTACATACCCCTCTGTAAAGATGAACTCCAGCATAAGCAAACACTATCTAAATATTTAGAGCTAGATTCACGTAGCTCGGCGTACCTTTTGGCCGGAGTAGCGCATCTCATATGCGCTACGCCGGCGTAAATCAGGGAGCCCAGAACGGTATTCTGCAAGATCTGGCGCCGTACGTTGCGCCGGCGTAGTGTAAATAGGCAGGCGTAAGCCCGCCTAATTTAAATGTCTAAGGTAGTGGGCGTGTTGTATACAAATTAGCAGTGACCCCATGTAAATGTTTTCACGAACGAACGGCGCATGCTCGCGCATTCTCAGAGTCACGTCGCATATACTCCCTAAGATACGTCGGCTCAATGCTTTCGACGTGAACGTAACCTACGCACAGCCCCATTCATCTACCACTTATGTAAACAACGTAAAATTCGACGACTGTTCCGACGTCCATACTTTAACATTGGCTGCGCCTCATATAGCAGGGGTAACGTTACGCTGGACGTAAGCATTACGTAAACGGCGTAGCGGGCGCAAATACGTTCGTGAATCGGCGTATCTAGGTCATTTACATATTCTACATATTTACATATTCAACGCGTAAGTCTACGGAAGCGCCCCTAGCGGCCAGCGTAAATATGCACCCTAGATACGACGACGTACTAACACTTACGTTGGTCGGCGGAAGCTATAATTCAGGCGTATCTAGCTCCCAGAAGGGCACGCATAGATACAACGGCGCATCTTTCTACTTACGAGGCGTATCTGTAGATACGCCGACATAAAACAATGCTGAATCTAGCTCTTTGTGTGTTTTGTGTATTTATTGTAGATCTGTGCAGTAATCTAGCATGAAACTTTGCATCTGTGCAGGTGCTTCCTGTAATAAACACTTGCCACTGCTCTCTCTCCTTGTGCATGGTGACTGGTCTTGTATCCTGTTGGGTCCCTCCCACAGATTCATACTCTGCACAAGTTATATGAAGCAAAAGATGATGTCACCAATACTTGTTAGCTATTTAATATGGTAATAACTGGGATTGCAAAGCATTTGGTATGCATGGGGCTATTGGGGAAGATATATAAACAAAGGTTTCTGTTCTTGGAGCCCAAAGGGCTAAATGGAAATGAAAAACAAACAACAGATTCCCCCATCCACATAAGGAACCCGGAAGGAGAAATTGCCCTATTAAGACTCTCTGGTTGGCTGCAGCAACAGTTGACTTTTGTCACGCAGGTATGGCTACACATGGATCAAAACTTGGTTGGTTCAGCAGATCATTTAGATCCATCTGTACTGAATCTTTTGTGTATTTGTGAAGTGAGAAAATAACAGCTGAGCAAAAGATGAAAAGAAAAAAGCTCTGAATTGAGCCCCTTACCTGTTAGCTAACATTTGTGACCTCGTGCCAGAAGGAGATGTCAGATAGATGGCCAGATCTCCTCTACGTGGGTGTGTTATTGTAATCCGTACTACCACATGCTCCAAATAAATAACATGATGGTTTGAGTTATCAGCACAGCCTGTTGCTTTATAAACTGAGCGAACAACATGGTCTGGTCGGATTGTCCTGTCGAATAATAAGGATGGAAAAAACAGAAGTAAACCACTTGTATGAAATGACCTTAAATCAATTCTACTGAAGTATTATAGGTTTGTCTGAGTATGCAGTAACTAAGGCTGTGCAACTGCTGTAATTTAAAGTGGTAAAGTGGTAATGACCTACAGGGCTCTTTCAGACAGGTGGTTAGCTGGTCGCCTTCTAAAAAGCGATCCCCTGTGGATTGCTTTTCAGAGAGTGGTATAACAGCAACTAGCAGGTGTTGAAGAAGGTGCTAATGCCGCCTCTTGATGCCTGTTTTTTTTTTTTTACTGAATTACAATTTTTCATTGTGGGACTTTGCCCAAATTGTTACCGATCGTGTGTGGGCCCCATAGGTTATTTAACCATCGGTTAAAAAAAAGCCAACTTGCTTTAAATTTAACCGATGGATTCCTAACCGATAGATCAAAACCGATCGTTAGTAGGCACAACCATCGATTAAAAATCCACGCATGCTCAGAATCAAGTCGACGCATGCTTGGAAGCATTGAACTTCGTTTTTTTCAGCACATCGTTGTGTTTTACGTCACCGCGTTCTGACACAATCGTTTTTTTAACTGATGGTGTGTACGCACGATGGACCATCAGTCAGCTTCATCGGTTAACCGATGAAAACGGTCCATCAGACCGTTCTCATCCGATGGACTGATCGTGTGTACGCGGCTTTATAAGCACTAGCCAGAGAGAAACTTCTGATAGTGACGTGGAAGAAAAAAAACAAAACAACATTTTAAAAGGTAAATTCTATAATAACATTGCCTACTGTATAAGGCGGAATAAAGCAAGACAATAAAAAAAAGGGAAAAAATACTTAGGTGTACATTACCCAATAATTTGTACTTTCAAAATTTGTGTGCTTAGCACTGTGGTGTATATGATTTGATCACTGGGTGGGATTTATTTATCTGCATTTAGTGTGGCATATTTTATACATACAATTTTTAATAATGGACACAATAATAAATGCAATATAAATACTAAACATATGCATGTATTGTCCAAAGAAAAAAAAAAGCTAATGGGTGTAGATGTACAGTGCCTTGAAAAAGTATTTATACCCCTTGAAATTTTCCACATTTTGTTATGTTACAACCAAAAACGTAAATGTATTTTATTGGGAATGTGATAGACCAACACAAAGTAGCACATAATTGTGAAGTGGAAAAAAAATTATATATATTTTTTTACAAATAAAAAACTAAAAAAGTGTGCCGTGCATTTGGATTCAGCCCCCTTTACTCTGATACCCCCTAACTAAAATCTAGTGGAGCCATTTGCCTTCAGAAGTCACCTAATTAGTAAATAAAGTTCACATGTGTGTGATTTAAACTCAGTATAAATACAGCTGTTCTGTAAAGCCCTCAGGGATTTGTTAGAGAACCTTAGTGAACAAACAGTATCATGAAGGCCAAAGAACACAACAAACAGGTCAGGGATATAGTTGTGGAGAAGTTTAAAGCAGGGTTAGGTCATAAAAAAAAATAACCCAAGCTTTAAACATCTCATGGAGTATTGTTCAATCCATCATCCCAAAATGCAAAGTGTATGGCACAACTGCAAACCTACCAAGACATGGCCATCCACCTAAACTGACAGGCTGGACAATGAGAAGCAGCCAAAAGGCCCATGGTAACTCAGAAAGAGCTGCAGAGATTCACAGCTCAGGAGTGAGAATCTGTCCACAGGACAACTATTAGCCGTGCACTCCACTAATCTGGCCTTTATGGAAGAGTGGCAAGAAGAAAGCCATTGTTGAAAGAAAGCCATAAGAAGGCTGTTTGCATAAGGAAATGATTCCGGACGGCTGCACTTCCAAAAATCCTTTTATTGAAGCTTCATATGACAATTGGTTGACAGATAGAGACTAATGACTAAGCGCTAACATTTCCATGAAACGCTACCACCTTTTTGTTCTGTGCTCCATCTGTCTACTACTTGTCATGAAGTTTTAATAAAAATAATTTTTGGAAGTGCAGCCGTCTGGAATCATTTCCTTATGTTAAACAGCAACTAAGCTGGGCTAGCACCTGACTAGTATGTGTGGGGATTAACTAGAGACTCACTCACCTGGAGTAACTTTTTTTGTTTCATTAAAGTCCTGTTTGCAGTTTGTGAGAAGCCATGTAGGGGCAGAGCAAACATGTGGAAGAAGGTGCTCTGGTCAGATGAGACCAAAATTGAACTTTTTGCAGAGATCCACAGCTCAGGTGGGAGAATCTGTCCATAGGACAACTATCAGTCGTGCACTCAACAAATCTGGCCTTTATGGAAGAGTGGCAAGAAGAAAGCTATTGTTAAAAGAAAGCCATAAGAAGTCTCGTTTGCAGTTTGTGACAAGCCAATAAACTCTGATAAACTGACACAGCAAACATGTGAAAGAAGGTGCTCAGGTCAAAATTGAACTTTTTGACCTAAAAGCAAAATGCTACGTGTGGTTGAAAACTAACACTGCACATTACCCTGAACACACCATCCCCACAGTGATGTTGTGGGGATGCTTTGCTTCAGCAGGAGAAGGGGAGTGGGTCAGAGTTGATGGGAAGATGGATGGAGCCAGATACAGGGCAATCTTAGAGAAAAACCTGTTAAGCCCCATACACACTATCAGTTTTCCTGATGGTTTTCTCTTCAGGTTTACCGAAACCATCTAATATGAGGTCAAACCTTAAGCATTTCAATTTGAATGCAATCAGGCAGGTCCTTGTACTACATGGTTTTGATAAACCTGAAGAGAAAACCTGCAGGAAAACTGATAGTGTGTATGGGGCTTTAGAGTCTGCAAAAGACTTGAGACTGGGGTGGAGGTTCAACTTCCAGCAGGACAACGAACCTGAACTTACAGCTAGAGCTACAATGAGATGGTTTAGATCATGGGTCTTCAAACTACGGCCCTCCAGTTGTTCAAGAACTACAATTCCCATCATGCCCAGTCATGTCTGTGAATGTCAGTGGGTTACAATGCCTCATGGGATGTGTAGTTCTACAACAGCTGGAGAACCGTAGTTTGAGGATCTCTGGTTTAGATCAAAGCATATTCATGTGTTAGAATGGCCCAGTCAAAGCCCAGACCTAAATCCAATTATGAATCTGTGGTGAGAGTTGAAAATTCCAACCTGACAGATCTTGAGCAAAGAGGAATGGGCAAAAATCTCACTCTCTAGATGTGCAAAGCTGGTAGAGACATCCCCAAAAAGACTTGCAGCTGTAATTACAGCAAAAGGTGGTTCTACAAAGTATTGAAATGCACGCCACACTTTTCATATATTTTATTTGTAAAAGATGTTGAAAACTAGTTATCATTTTCCTTCCACTTCACAATTAAGTGCCTCTTTGTGTTGGTCTATCACATAAAATCCTAATAAAATACATTTAAGTTTTTGCCTGTAACATGATAAAATATGGAAAATTTCAAGGGGTATGAATACTTTTTTAAGGCACTGTACTTGCCAATCTGAACTATTGTGAATAGAATACATAAAAAGAGTGACAACATCTTACTTAATCTGCCGGTCAGTGTTTTCTACACATATATGCTGCGCGGGAACTGGCGTCCATTTTTCTGCTTCTATCACCATTGCTTCAGCATCCATCAAACCAAACCCATAAAGGTGGCTCACTATAAGGAATAAAGAATGTTCAAGTATTAATATTGAATATTGAGTAAATTAAACTGGCTTGTATTCACATATTCACAGTTAATATGGTTATAAAAAGATTGATGTTCAGTCTTGTAAAACTCCAGCATCTTTAGTCAAAAATACTGTAAAGACAAAATAGAACATCTGTACAACTGGAGGAAGAAATGTATTCCTAGGGGAAACATATTGCTTTTTTAGCTTTAAGGCTCTGTTCACATTTGGCATTTGGATTGTGGTAAAAATAGATGCAATACTGCTCGCTATCTCAAATCTCACTTTAATCGTAAAACACATGTTTGGGTGCCATTCATTTTGCGTTGATTATTGCATGAAAAATTGTGACGCAATCGTGGCAAACTGAAATGTAAGAAGGTTGTCACCCGAAAAGGAGCAAGAACTTCTTTTGGGCCACAAGCTTTGCATGTTGCGGTTTGCAGCAATTGTCACACAATTTATGAGCGATAATTGCGGCAAAACCACAATGTGTTTTAGATGCCACTGAAAATGAATACCACCCAAACATGCATTTTGTGATTGCAGTATGATTTGAGATCACTGTGGATATTAGTTGTCGAGAGAAAATCATCCATTTTTTTTTTCAAATTTAACAGTTGTTGCCATTACTACCTTACTATGTACAGTATTTGCAGTTTAAGGGTAACTGTAAGGTTACATTCACAATAGTTAACACTTTTAAAAATGTGGTTAAGCCTGAATGCCTGTTTCTTTTTTTTCTTGAACAGCAATTTACAATAGGGCTAGCTATTGGCTTGTGTTTGTAGCATGGCTGTATCTAAAATTTCAGGTGGGCAGTTGGGGGCTGGGTCAATTTCATTTTAATTAGTACCTCTAGTTTATAAGCTTAAACACAATTCCATATCTGTTTTACAACATTAACATGCAGTCTCTGTTTTAGGAATAAATATGAAATACCCGACAAAGGATTTTCAGAGCACTATAGCTGAACTAAATAGAAGTACAGATGATGCAGGCTGTTTTGGGGCTCTGCTTGCCAGACTACAACTTTAGACAAATATATATCATAAGGGATGAAACACTGGGATGTGTCATCTAATAATCTAAATTAATAAATGTAATGCTTAACTTGAGCTATTGAGGTTTGTAAACTGTTTTTTTTTAACAGGCTATAAAGAAATGAAAATGTGACCAAGTAAAAACATAATTTTAATATTTATAAGAAAGCTTATTTGTAAAATGTTATTTGATTTAGTCCTGACGTTATAATAAAGTAATTGTAAAATAATGGAAAAATGTACAGAAACAAAGGGCCAGATTCTCATACATTAGCGCTGCTCCTGGGCAGCGTAATGTATGAGCTCTACGTTTCACCGCCGCAGGTCTACAGGTTTAAATCCTGATTCTCAGAACACTTACCTGTAAACTTGCGGCGGTGTATCGTTAGATTGCTCGGCGCAAGCCCGCCCAATTCAAATGGGGCGGGCACCATTTTAATTAGGCGCGCTCCCGCGCCGAGCGTACTGCGCATGCTCCGTCGGGTAAATTACCCGACGTGCATTGCGCTAAATGACGTCGCCCCGACGTCATTTGCCTAGATGTATACGTAAATGGCATCCAGCGCCATTCACAGACGTCTTACGCAAACGACGTAATTTTGATTCAATTCGACGCGGGAACGACGGCCATAGTTAACATTGGTTGCCCCTGCTAATAGCAGGGGCAACCTTACGCGTCGGGTACGCTACGCAAACGACGTTAATTCGCTGCGTCGACCTCGCGTATGTTCGGGAATCGCCGTACTTACCTCATTTGCATAGACGGCGGGGAAAAGCGACGATGCGACACCTAGCGGCGGGAAAAAAAATTACTTTTAAGATCTGACAGCGTAACAGCCTTACGCTTGTCAGATCTAATGGGTACCTATGCGCAACTGATTCTAAGAATCAGTCGCATAGATACCCGGGGCCAGATGAGGAGTTACGACGGCGCTAATGGTGTTGCGCCGTCGTAACGCCTTCGAGAATCTGGGCCAAAGAACCTTTTCCTAGAGTTATGAAAAAACAATTTTTTCTACCATATGTAGCAGATGTACTCTCGTTGTTTCTAAAATCCTAGGGATAAAAAGTTAATTTGACAAATCCTTTTAATGGCCTAGGATATGTTTGAACATGTTAATTAAGTTGCCTCTAAGACAGCTTCTTTCTAAACTGAACATACCTCATATTTACTGTAAGTAATAATTTTCTTTTATTCATTTAGTTCCCTGCCTCTTAAAGCAATTTTTAACCCAAAGTATATATATCCTGGCCTTTTAAAGCATGTTATACTGAACAGTGCTTGTCCTGTGTAATTATACCCCCTGTATCACCTGAAATACCTTGCTTATCCTGACAGTTTCTGTCCTCCCCCCTGTAAACTGACCACAGTAATCAGGGCTGCTGAGCCCTGACACTGTCACCCTCTGTCCTCCTCTCCCTCCCCACCCTGCCTGTCTGCTCCCTGATCGGCCTAACCTGCTCTAAATATAACAGCTTTTTTCTTACATAGTTCCCGCTGATATATAACACTAAGCTCCCCACTGTGTGTCATTCATAAAAATATGCGGTATAATAGCTTACTTGAGAGTGCCGTTCGGCACTCACGTGACTGCCCGCCGGTCTCCTTCTCTCCTCACCTCGTCTTGGCTGACATCAGTGGGGGTTTCCCAGCACCTCCCCCTGCAGCTATCACATTGTGAGAGGAGACCGACGGGCAGTCTGCTGAGCATTGAACAGCGCTCTGAAGTAACATTTTATACAGCATATTTTTATAGCACCTCGTGGCAAAGAACTCTCTGAGGATCTGAAAAAAGTCGTTGTCCTACATAAAGATGGCCTAGGCTATAAGAAGATTGGCAAGACCCTGAAACTGAGCTGCAGCACGGTGGCCAAGACCATACACCAGTTTTACAGGACAGGTTTCACTCAGAACAAGCCTTGCCATGGTCGACTAAAGAAGTTGAGTGCACGTGCTCAGCATCATATCCAGAGCCTGTCAGTGTTCAGACCATACGCCGCACACTGCATCAAATTGGTCTGCATGGCTGTCGTCCCAGAAGGAAGACCCTTCTAAAAATTATGCACAAGAAAGGCCGCAAACAGTTTGCTGAAGACAAGCAGACTAAGGATATGGATTACTGGAACCATGTCCTGTGGTCTGATGAGGCCAAGATAAATGTATTTGTTTCAGATGGTGTCAAGCATGTGTGTCGGCAACCAGGTGAGGAGTACAAAGACAAGTGTGTCTTGCCTACCTACAGTCAAGCATGGTGGTGGGAGTGTCATGGTCTGGGGCTGCATGAGTGTTGCCGACACTGGGGAGCTACAGTTCATTGAGGGAATAATGAATGCCAACGTGTACTGTGACATACTGAAGCAGAGCATGATCTCCTCCCTTCGGCATGATAATGACCCCAAACACACCTCCAAGACGACCAATGCCTTGCTTAAAAAGCTGAGGGTAAAGGCGATGAACTAGCCAAGCATGTCTCCAGACCTAAACCCTATTGAGCATTTGTGGGGCATCCCCAAATGGAAGGTGAAGAAGGAATGGGTAAGGAAAGACTGTATATATGTCTATAAATTTTTGGATTCATCGGGTGTCATGCCCTTCCCGACAGTATGTAAAAAATATGGTATACCTCAATCAGAATTGTTTCGATACCTCCAAATTAAAAATTTTGTGGAAACACATCTGACCTCTTCGGCTCTGAAAAAACAGATGTCACCTTTTGAAAGTATATGTAAAGATAATCCACATGTAAGAGGTACAATTTCGGTTCTGTACTTGCAGTCACTATCCCACAATAACACAACAAAGCTTCCTTATGTTCAGAAATGGGAGAGTGACCTGGGTATAGAACTTAATACCTCGGATTGGAATCAAATATGGCGAAACACTAAATCGGCTTCCTCGAATATAATAGCATTGGAAGCGGGCTATAAGGTATTAATGAGATGGTACCTGGTGCCAAGCAGAATAGCTAAATATGCACCAAACTGCACCGGACATTGCTATAGGGGTTGCATCACCGAAGGTACATATTTTCATACTTGGTGGACGTGTCCAATAGTACAGAAATTCTGGGATAAGATTTTCAAGATGGTAAATTGAGAATACTTCCAGACCCTAAATTGGCACTACTGAATTTAAAGCCCATCAATCTAACACACACGCACTTCAAGCTACTAACACAAATCTTTACGGCAGCCAAACAAACCATAGCAAAAGCTTGGAAAACTCCAATTTTATCAACGACGGAAACAAAAAATAGAATGAATATTGCTATGACGCACGCCAAAATGGAAGCGTTAGAAACGGACACGATCGCCAACTTTGAAAAAATATGGAACCCTTGGATACAATATGCTATACCAGAAAATTTTAATAAAGGTGTAATGATGCCATGGTAGCTTTCCTATACAAAAATAACCGTTGTACATTTCATGCTTTGACGACGGATCCTAGCCCATCCCTGCAGACTTCCTTACCTGACCCCCCCCCCCCATTTTCCTTCCTTTTCTTCCCTTCTTCCTTTTCCTGATCTGATACTGCATAAGGTAGTACCCTCGTGTATCTACCGTTAACTTTGAAAAGGTAGCACATTTTAGAAATTTAAAGTTGATAGGTAGTAAGGTTACATTAAATAAGGACGTATTATCTTTGATATATTATCCACTAGCCACTAGGACAAGTTGTAAGGATTACATATTTGGCTATGTTAACTACTTGAACTCTTCCTGCGATAGTACACAGAACATGGCTAAAATATTCCCGTTTATTGTTGTTTAAGAAAGATGATACTGTTAGTCAATCTTATGTTATAATAACCACCTGATTACTGTAACGAATGTATGCTTCATGTACAATTTATTCTTGCATTTAATAAAGATATTCTTGACAAGGAAGGTGAAGAAGCGCAAGGTCTCTAACATCCACCAGCTCTGCAGTGTCGTCATGGAGGAGCGCAAGAGGACTCCAGTGGCAACCTGTGAAGCTGTGGTGAACTCCATGCCCAAGAGTGTTAAGGCAGTGCTGGAAAATAATGGTGGCCACACAAAATATTGACAATTTTTCCCAATTTGGACATTTTCCCTTAGGGGTGTACACACTTTTGTTGCCAGCGGTTTAGATGTTAATGGCTGTGTGTTGAGTTATTTTGAGGGGACAGCAAATTTACACTGTTATAAAAGCTGTACACTCACTACTTTACACTGTAGCAAAGTGTCATTTCTTCAGTGTTGTCACATGAATAGATATAATAAAATATTCACAAAAATGTGTGAGATACTGTATATGGCTTTAGAATTTAATGAGTCGGTCACTTACCCATAACAAGCATGAACGTTGTGACTAAGTTTTGGATAGAGTAGAGAAAGGTAAAAACTAGACATGTGCAACTTGTTTTATTACGAGTTAATTTTTTAGACAAAATTCGGCATATTCGTTTATTTAGAAACATCTAACGAAAGCGTACGAAAACGAATTGTCCGAACGAAAATACGAAAGAATGAAAAACAAATTAACCTACGAGTTTAACGAATCGATTAAATTCAGATAATTTCCTTTTTCATATTTTTGTCCTTTGCAACTATTAGTTATTGTTGAATATAAGGAAATAATGAATGCATTTTTGTTCTTTAACCACTAAAGCCCCGGACTATTTTGCTGGCCAAAGACCAGGCCGCTTTTTGCGATTCGGCATTGCGTTGCTTTAACTGACAATTGCGCAGTCGTGCAACGTGGCTCCCAAACAAATATGATGCAATTTTTTCCCCACAAATAGAGCTTTCTTTTGGTGGTATTTGATCACCTCTACAGTTTTTATTTTTTGCGCTATAAACAAAAATAGAGCGACAATTTTGTTGTAAAAAATTCAATATTTTTTGTTATAATAAATATCACCCAAAAATATCTAAAAAAATATTTCACAACTCCATCTTTCTTCCTATACTGTGCTTTCATGAAAGTCCAAATCCAGCCTCCTCCCAATTTCTTTCCACATTTTGACGGGACAAAGGTACTACCTATAATCTTTCTATGTTTACATATGGCACTTCTTTATAGTGCTACACAGGTGTTATTCCCTGAGATATTTTTATGAACTCTTAGCTTTGTAACTACTACTTTAAACTAATCACCAAAGACAACTTAATCTCTTTTCCCTATATTTTAACCAGAGGAAATTTAAGGTAGCATATCTAAAATAGTTCTGGAAAGTAGTAGGTTTACATAGATGTCTTTTCCTCCATCTCTTGCCAGTCCAGTCCATACATTGTACAACTCTGCCCTGTATCTCCATTGCTTAAACAAAAAAACAAAAAAAGCTTGATGGGGCGAACAAGCTGTTGTAAACAATCATGTAAATATGTCTGAGATTTCACAGGTTTAAAAAATTGGCTATAACTTAATGGCTATAAGCAAATCTAGAAGACTGAATCAGCCACAGATTTAAGTGTGCCCTTCTCAGAATTCCCACAGAATAAATTACACTGATGTGTTCAAGTTTATTTTGGTTTCAATTTGTCTGGAAATTCTTTGTACAACAGAAACCAAAAACAAGACCATTGGTATTTTTAATGTAGTGACTGTCTATGAATTTGCACCAACAGCCAACATTGAAATAAGCTGAACGTAAGGAATTTGTTTTTGCTTTTCTTGATGCTTACTGTACATTTACCAGTAAACAACGATACACTTAAAATGTAGTTAAACTGTCCAAGTTAAGAATCAGTAGTGAAAATGATAACAGACTTACCCTTGTGACCTGCTGCATTTGTCTTCCAGTCTGGAGCATTTAAGTGCCTTGGACGGGAGGTCCTTACAATGATATGCTGCACATCTCTCCATGATAAGAATGGGCTATAAAATAAAACCATAAGACAGACAATATCATATTAGTAATAGTAATTAGTAATATCATTTACTGATGTGAAAATACCAAGTTTCAATATACAATGCATATTATATACTATATAATTAGGATTTTTAGACCTACTGTAAAAAATACATATAAATATATATATATATATATTTTTTGTAAGTGACACAGGATTCAGTGTTCAGAGGCAATTTGGTTATACTGCCTCCTACAGGAGAATTTGGAAACTGACAAACAAAAAAGCAGTGGCTAGTCTGGCATAACCCCTCCCACTTCCAGCCCCAGTTTTGTAGTATAGCAGTACTAGAAGTAAGATCACAAACACGACGGTGGGATGTGTATCCCTTAAGAAAAAACATCAATAAATAGATTTTTATAGTACAAAAAGTGGGAAAAAGTAACAAAACACTAATGCCGCGTACACACGATCATTTTTCGGCATGAAAAAAAAACAATGTTTTTCCAACTTCATCATTAAAACTACGTTGCCCACACAACATCGTTTTTAAAAAATGCTCTAGCAAAGCGCAGTGACGTACAACACGTACGACGGCACTATAAAGGGGAAGTTCCATGCGGATGACGCCACCCTTTGGGCTGCTTTAGCTGATTCCGTGTTAGTAAAAGACGATTCGCGCTTTTCTGTCTGTTACAACGTGATGTATGTGCTTACTCCATTATGAACAGTAGTTTTACCAGAACGAGCGCTCCCGTCTCATAACTTGCTTCTGGGCATGCGTGGGTTTTTAACGTAGTTTTAGCCCACACACGATCATTTTTTACAACCCGAAAAACGTCATTGTTTAAAACGTTGTTAAAAAATGCAGCATGCTCGGAAAAAAAAAATTGTTGTTTTTCAGAAGCCGAAAAATGATGTGAAGCCCACACACCATCATTTTAAATGACATTTTTTTAAAACAACGTTTTTTGCATGCCGAAAAATGATCGTTTGTACACGGCATAACAGATCCACATAATAAAAACAACAGAACAGGGGACAATTGGCAGTTAAGAAGAGCTGCCTGAAGCATCTTATTCCTGAAGCTGGCATCAGAGATGACTTGATCATCCATCTGATAAAACCTAGAGAATATGGGAACCGAAGACCAGGTGGCAGCTTTGCAAATCTGGGAAATGGTTGCCTGATGCCAAAAGGTTTAAGAACTCGCACATTTAGTAGAGCAAGCTTTAACAGCAATGGGTAGGACCCAATCCTTCAAATGATAAGCTTGAACAATGGCCTGTCTGAGCCACTGAGAAATGGTGGAAAAATAAGTTGGTTCCCCTTTATCTGCCATCTGCAATGACAAATAAAAGTCAGACATTCAAATAGAAGCAGTGAACCTGCACAGAATGAACTACACGGTAGAGGCCTTGGGAGGAACAAAAGAGCACTTCTCGGCCCCAAAAAATTAAGTCCTGTTCCGCAGACCAACATTTTAGCCAAAGAGTTCCTCACATATTCACTGACATGATTTGGAGAAAAAAAAGATTGACAATAATGACAGAACAGTTTACACAATAGTGTAGAGCTGTGGGCATGAGCTCCAAATGCATTACAAATAAACGGTAAGGATAGTAGTTTGAGCCTTTAATATGTGTTTAATCTGTTAATTTCTGGCAGGTTGAAAGGCAAATACAAGGAAAGGATTTGCAAAAGTTTTTCAATAGGATCCTTAAACACAAATGTATCCACAACAGGTATGGTCAGTACTCTATAAAGACAGGAAATCACCAGATCTATAGTGGGAATGACTCACTTCTTGATAAAGGATATTGGTCTATAATAGGTTTAGAAGTGTATAGTTTATTAAAGCTTTTCCATTCTCTGTACTGAACACTTGTAAGTACGGAGTGTACCAGAAAAGTTTTAGAGCCTCTAAGAGATCACAGACTAGTAACAGCACAACTAGAAGCTACTGTACATGCTGTTCTTCCATTTTTAATGTGCAAGCACTGCATCAATAGGAACTTATATGGTATGTTTAAATATGGGAGTTTTAGCAGCTGACTGTAGCTCCTCAGGAACAAAATCATCTATCTAGGATTTGTAAAACTCTTAATAAGTTTGAGCACAACAGAAAGCTCAGAAGCCACTATAGCTGCAGTATATCAGACAATGATTTTGCAGGGGAAGGTGTAAAAGTGCACTTAAAGCCTTTGCTTTCTCAGTCACAAGTCAAAGTTGTGATTTGTCCCAAAAATTCCAGCATAGCTCTGGAAAACTCCTCTCTGGATAAGGCAGAGAATGGGTCCACATCTAACTGGCTAACGGGCTATTGATGACTCCCTGAAGTTTACGGACTCAAGATGGGGACCATGATCCCAGCTATCGGTGTCTCGGTCTATGAGGACGACACTGTAGGCAACCCTGGAACTATTGGTGGATCACAAGCTAGAGGGACCCAAAGTAACAAAACTGCTCCCTGTGTGCTTGAGATCCGACATGCTGCACTGCTTGACAGAGACAATTCAGACAAGAACATCAGGTGCATATTATAGGGATTCAAGAAGCAGCCGAGAGCAGGAGACATTCAAAAGGCTGGAGGTGACCAGGTCACTGTAGGTGGCACCAATAATTAATTAAGGTGGAACCACATGTCCCTTGCAAATAGGAGTAATGGCAGGAAGATGCTACCTTATACTGAAAATGCTGGAAGCAGAGCATAGAGTGCACAACATTTTAACCCTTTCCATGGACCAAACAAAAAAAGAGAATAATAATGGTGTTCAACAGTTCCAATACATTTAATAGTTCCCACTGCTCAGCCCACACAGCCTACTAATTAAAGAGCCTTCAAAGACAGGGTCATACCAGAGGCTGTGTCACAGCTCTGGACTTGGAAAGCACTCTGCAGCTAACACAATACACAAAGGTCTGGAATGTGCCAAAAGCAGAACCCAATGCCTAAACTTCACACAGGCCCCACAAACTTTAATCCAGTGGGGTCTGAGGATACAATGATCTGGATAGCTGCATAAAGAGCTCAACTCAGCGGTATATAGATAAAATCTTTATTGTAAGGAAAAATAATCTTGCAAAAGAGAAAATGGCTAGTAGAAAAAAGTTAAACACTTCTCAATATAGAAAAGCTATTCATCCTCCTAGGACCCTAACAAAAAACTGAAAGTGGAGAGGGTTATACTTAAATGGCCACTATTTTTTTTGTTTGCAATGGTATGAATCCTCCTGTAGGTGGTGGTATAATGCAATTGTCTCTGAATATTGTACCCTGTGTAATTTAATAAATGGGTATATATGTTTCCATGCCTCACCACAAATACTTTAGTTAACCACAGGCAAGCCTATAATAAGGCTTACCTGTATGTACTGGAAATATCTCCTAAACCTCTATGACACTGGGCCTGGTATGCCCCTGGGGGGGAACCCATGCCGTTTTTTTATTTAAAATTTGGAGTGGAGTTCCCCCTCATGATTCATACCAAACGCTGCGGCTAGAATTGGCGGGAATCCAAGTCAGATCGTAGGTGGTCAATCTCGCCAAGAAAGGGAGCGAGATTGACACAAAATCGCGGTCACCTACAGTACATCATGCTGATCGACTAAAATTACTCATGCAACAGCAGAACTTCTATGATTTTTTCATACAAAGTAACAAAAACTGAAAATGAACCATTAGACAATAATACCAGTAATATTTTGCAAATCTGTAACTGCACAGGGGTAAAATGATGTGGCCTTTTGAGGTGAAAACTTTGTTTGCTGAAGCTCCTTTAAGTGGTCTAACTGGCTGCTATATCTTATTTGTTATTTCAAAATATGCAAAAGAAGTGGAAAACTACAGCTATTAGTGTAAATACTCAGCTCCAATGAAAAGTTTATGCAGGTGCAGGCGTTGAATAAGAACTGAGTTGTAAGGTAATCTAAAGTCTCTTAATTAATCAGGTGGAGACAATGATATATTTATGTTTGCAAACACAGACCATTTCTAAATTACTTGATACGTGGTCGTGCATAACTACAACTGTCTCACATGCAAATGATTAACTCCATTTTGATAGCTTCTTTACAAAACAGGAAAAGCTTGGCGAAGATTAATAGATCACAACTGCACCGGCCAATTTATCCCATTAATTTTAAATGAACTGCATTATTAAGCTCAATACAACCTGTCTGGAGGAACTAAATAATTTCCACATGTACACCTTGCTAGCTGTGATACTAAAACAAAGAAACTTGTAAAATAAAAACTGTAAAGCACAAAGCAGAGGATTGTTTACAGAGATCTATAGAACAACCAAATACATTAGTGTCTGTGCATACTGTGCTAAGGAAGAGGTGTTTATGCATAAAAAATAAAAAAGTTGTATTTTCTTTTGCATCTATTTGTATTGAAAATGATAATTAGACAATCACAAGTTTAACATGAGCCAACTATGATTGTAAAACAGATGCAGCATTAATATTAGCAGACTTGTATTGGTCTGACATAAATAGTAAAAGCATATCTACGGTCAAAATCCAAAATCATTATAATTTTTTCTACATTGTATTTAAATTATTTCTAGCCTATTCCCATTAATCTGAATGATACTGACGTTTTTAAACATATTGTGTTAAAGAACTCTAGACATGTTTTTCCTTGGATTCTTCAGCACATGTTAACTATGACTTGTGAGTTGGCACTGCTGTGTCACACATTTCACAGAGCCTATACAAACTTCTGAATTACAGAGGTGCTGAGAGGAGGAGTTTCAGGACGTGGTGTCAGTACAGGGATCACTGCTTGCAGGCTGTAAGGTACTATTGGACATGTAGTCCTTAGAAAATGAAAGTAAAAAGCAGAGGATAAGTTGTAAAACATGCTGGGAATTTAGGAAGTTGTTGAAAATGTACTGCAGACAGGCAGCACTCACAATATAAAAGGAGATTTTGCAAGTAAGGAGGACCTTTAAATCATCCACCCATCCTCCATTCATAGATCACTTTCCATTCATAGAGGCTGTAGTACAGCTTCTATGAATGGAGGTGTTGGGCAGAAAGGACGGGGTAAATCGTGCCTGTCACAGTTCCCTGAGTAAGATTAGTAGGATAGTGTCATGGCTAACAATGAAAACAGGTGGTTCGTTTCCATCTGATTTCCCCATAGAGAAGAGCGGGACTGTGTCTATGTCTGCTCTTCACAGTGAAGCAGACAGGACCTGTCATTCGCCTGCTCAGCAGGGATCAGCGCTGAGCAAGAGGAATCCACTACACGGAGGCGCCCTGTGCGGCCTTAGGAATTAGATTTAAGGTTAAAGCGAAGTTCCGCCAATTTTTTTCCTCTAAAAGTCAGCAGCTACAAAAGCTGCAGCTGCTGACTTTTAAAATAAGGACACATACCTGTCCAGGGCACCCGAGATGTCGGCACCCGAAGCCGATCTGTCCCTCGGCTCTCGGGTGCTGCCGCCGCCATCTACAGTAAGGGAATCAGGAAGTGAAGCCTTGTGGCTTCACAGCCTGGTTCCATACTGTGCATGCGCGATCCCACTGGTCCCTGCTGTCTTCTGGGACCCGTGTGTCTTCCAGAAGACAGTGAGGGGGCGGAGGAGGTGCTGGACGTGGCATAGATAGCTGCAGGTGGCTCGGCTATCTATGCCCGAAAGTGGGCGCAAAATATCTGTATTGAATGGTGCCAAACGTGACGTGGGTGGGAGGATTCCGAAAATCAGAAGTTCCATTTTTGGATAGCACTTTAATTTAGGGTTGCTGTTATGGTCAGGAGATAGATACTAAAAATTTATGGATAGGGTTAAAGTTAGCTATTAGGAAGTATATTAATGTAAAGTTTAAGTTTTAGGATTCTGTGTAAGTGGTAATGATTTATTTTATGTAAGGTTTAGGACTCATTCTCAAATACAACAACCTTTGCTGTTCCTCTGAAAATGCATCTGCAATGGAACGCGTTTCAGAGGGCAGTTGATAGGCAGCTGGGAGACAATAGGGGTTATTTACGAAAAGGAAAATCCGCTTTGCACTATAAGTGCAAACTACAAGTACAAAGTGCACTTGAAATTGCGCTGAGCACGTGGAAGTGCAGTCGCTGTAAATCTGAGGTGTAGATCTGAAATGAGGGGAAGCTCTGCTGATTTTATCATCCAATCATGTGCAAGCTAAAATGCTGTTTTTTATTTTCCTTGCATGTCTTCCTCGGATCTACAGCGGCTGCACTTCCAAGTGCACTTTCAGTGCAATTTCAAGTGCTCTTTGCACTTGTAGTGCAAAGTGGATTTGCCTTTAGTAAATAACCCCCAATATGTCACCTCCTCACCGCCATAATCATGTCTACTGAACGCGCTAGGTAGGTGCCGAATGGTCCTAATAACTTTAAGGTCACGTTTAGCTGTAGTACTGAATGTGACAAGGGCTTGAATTTTTTGGCATGGGATGTGTATAGCTCTGAGCAGCTTCATGTCTTTGTTTAAGTGGGCAGTCAGGGGGTTGTACAACCACAGCTCAGCTTGGCTTTTACTGTACCTGGCCACACACTTAAATGAGCCCATTAGGTTATGTTTTAATTGTATAGGTTATATTAACCTTAATAGTAAAGCTATTGCCGCGTACACACGATAATTTTTCGGCATGAAAAAAACCTTTGTTTTTCAGCATGTCCAAAAAATGACGTTTTCCCAACTTCATCATTAAAAACGACGTTGCCCACACACCATCATTTTTAAAAAATGATGAAAAAAGCGCGGTGATGTACAACACGTACAACGGCACTCTAAAGGGGAAGTTCTATTCGCCTTTGGGCTGCTTTAGCTGATTCTGTGTTAGTAAAAGACGATTCACGCTTTTCTGTCTGTTACAGCGTGATGAATGTGCTTACTCCATTATGAACGGTAGTTTTACCTGAACGAGCGCTCCCATCTCATAACTTGCTTCTGAGCATGCACGGGTTTAAAACGTAGTTTTAGCCCACACACAATATTTTTTTACAACCCGAAAAACGACATTTTTTAAAACGACGTTAAAAAATGCAGCATGTTCTAATTTTTTTTTTACATTTTTCAGAAGTCGAAAAACGATGTGAGGCCCACACACAATCAATTTTTTTCATGCCGAAAAATGATCGTGTGAACGCAGCATAAGGGTTAGACATCTGAGTGATTTTGTCTCAGTCTAATTTCTGGTCGGCGGAAAAAGGTCTAAAACAAGAACTACTAGAGCCAGTCGCTGATGTCAAATACAAACCTCCTGTTTCTTATTCTGTATAAGCCCACTTTCATACTGAACTAAAAATAGCGCCTGTAATGCGCCACTCCTGTCACTCCAGTGTGAAAGCCTGAGTGCTTTTACACTGGAGCTGTGTGCTTGCGGAATGTTAAAAAAAGTCCTGCAAGCCGCATTTTCCGGGCAGTTAAGGAGCAGTGTATACACCATTCCTAAAACGCCCCTGCCCATTGAAATTAATGGGCACCACTGCCGAAGAGCTTGTAAAGCGATTTGGCAGTGGCGCTTTGCCGGTGCTATTAACACCTTCTTCGGTCGCTAGCGGGGGTCAAAAGTGCCCCGCTAGCAGCTGGTGAAGAGCGCTGCTAAAATTACAATAAAGCGCCGCTAAAACTAACAGCGTTTTACCGCTGACGCTCTCACCGCCCCAGTGTGAAAGTGCCCTAAAATTATTAGACCAACTGAAACCTTTGAAACATAACATTGTTCAAACAGTAGCCATACAACAGGGGTTGTAGTATACCAAATTACATCTAGATGGTAAAGGATGCAATCTGAAATCTCAGCTACTGATCTCAATGAATTGTGGAAGGGCAAAAAGCAATTGAATCCAAATGTGCTAAAAACTCCTTTAAAAGTTCTGTAACCTACTACAAAGCATAAAAGTAAAATTCTTGATATATATTCATAATTTTTGTGTGAAATGTCTACCTTACAGTTCAGATGGCTTCAAGTAGTCCTGAAACTAAGCTCTATGGGCCAGATTCACCAAAGAGATACGACAGCGTTTCTCCTGATACTCCGTCGTATCTCTGTTTCTATCTATGCGACTGATTCATAGAATCAGTTACGCATAGATATCCATAAGTTCCGACATGTGTAATTGTTTTACACTGTCGGATCTTAGGATGCAATACCGCGTCCGCCGCTGGGTGGAGTTCACGTAAACCAGCGTCGGGTATGCAAATTAGCAGTTACGGCGGATCCCCGACGGATTTTCGCGTTCGCTACGTCGCTGCTAGTCTAGTTTCCCGTCGCAAATTTAGTCGTCGTTTTGGGTGCCCTAACTTTAGTCAGCAATCGTATTGCTGTCTAAAGTATGGGCGTCGTTCCCGCATAGAAATTTTAAATTTAACGTCATTTGCGTAACACGTCCGGGAATACGGAAGTACGCTACGCACGTCGCCGTTCGAAAAAATGACGTCACGGCGCGCAAAGCACGGCGGGAGTTAGGAAACGGAGCATGCACAGTAGGTCCGGCGTGGGAGCGCACCTAATTTAAATGGCACACGCCCATTTGAATTGGCCCGCCCGCGTAGTTTTCATCGCAAGTGCTTTGTGAATCAGGCACTTGCGATGAAAACTTGCGGCGGTGTAACGTATCTACGATACGTTACGCCGCCGCAGTTCTATGTGAATTTGGCCCTTTGTATGTTTCTTTGTGTGCAAAACTGTATTTTCTCTCCAGACTATAACAAAATAATCCCTTGCAACATTTACCAACCACTTACATTGTAGCAGGGAAAACAAGCTGATTTGTGATTAGACTAACGCCCCGTACACATGGGTCAAATATCGGGCTGTATGGGCCAGTTCAATAGAAACCGGACATCATTCTGCCCGTGTGTACAGCAGCCAATCGGGACATGACCGAAAAAGGTCTGCCAATCAGCTTCTGATCAGCGCTTTCAGCCAATGGGTTCTGGCGGGGGGGGGGGGCATCTCCATGTAAGAACACAATAGCTCAGTTGGGGCAAACACTGTACTAACATGGGATTGTTACATCATTCAAAGACAGGGGGATTTCAATTTTAGGTGTGAGTGAACTGAAAATGGTCTAAGTTCTGCCATGCTTTAAACTAGACTTACAAATACTGATAATATAGTGATACAAACCAGCAACAAAATCTGTATACAATTGCAAGTGACAAACATCACTGTATGAGCCTCAATGTTCTAAGAATATACTACCAGAGGAGTTTATCTCAGTTTTAGTACTGAATTGTATGCTTTCTTATTAGGATTCTCAGCAGAAGTTCATTACATGATATATCATTATGCATAAAGCTGGGTATACTGTATTTCTTACCAGATATTTAAAAATACTGCAGATATTCATATGGAAAGCATGGAATTAAGTTTATATTTAGGCAGAAATATATACGCAATATCCAAATTTGCATATAAATACACGATTTTGTAGTAATAGTCCTGCGGTAATAGCATCACATAGCATTTGTGATTTCCTAAAGTAATATATTCATTGCAAAAGGTGCATTAGCCAATAAAGATTGTAGTAATTATATCGTCTTTGTCAGAAAGCCTACATATGGCCATATAATTAGATGGGGTTTTTTCTATTTGTGCCTGCAAATGTAAGATAATGGACAGAAAGTTGTTCATAACATTCACAGTTTCAAACTTTTCAAAAATCTATTAATCTAACGTACAACTCTAAAATAATCAGGGCAAATAATGACACACATAGTTAAATTAGCTGCTCTGCCTCCAAAAATAATGTTTTAATGTTTCATTGTTCAGACCAGACATTTTAGACCACAAATACTTACTAATCATCGTCACTTTAACCACTCACTGGGCACTTAAACCCCTCTCCTGCGCAGACCAATTTTCAGCTTTCAGCACTCTCACTCTTTAAATGACAATTGCACGGTCATACAACACTGTACCCAAATGAAATTTTTATGCGTTATTTCCCACAAATAGAGCTTTCTTTTGGTGGTATTTGATTACCTCTGCAGTTTTTATTTTTTGTAAAAAAAAAAGACCAATTAAAAAAAAATACAAAACTGTTGTATATTTTGTTATAAAATTTTGCAAACTAGTAATTTTTCTCCTTTATTGATGTATGCTTGAGGCTGCACTGATGGGCACCGATAGGCTTCTCTGATGGGTACTGATGGGCTGCAAACATAAATTTGACATGGATCTTCATTTCATTTCTAAATGGCAAACGTTCATAGAGTTTAATTTACCCTCTACAAAGGGATGTCTTGCTGTCCTCCTTTTGTTTTCTGGACAAGCCCCCTGCTCTTACTGGTTCGTTAAGAAGCTGCCTTCCTTTTGGTTTAGAGTTGGATTCTAACATCCCCCCCCCTCCTTCCACCCCTCACCCCCCCTTCTTTGAAAGCAACCAACCTCTCCCTCACCTAGTCTTTTTCATTATTCTTAATCTTCAATACACTTGGATGGAAGTATCTGTTTATTTAACCTCTCCCCTGAACCACTCGGCCATATTGGGCCACTGGCGACTCTTGGGCGACTATTACCCCCTACATCTTCATGCATTATTCTGGTCCTCCCCAACATACCCTCCCCGCATTTTTTTCATTAGTTCAGTAACTGCATTGTGTCACTCACAGCTCATTGTGTACAATAATGTGTCATGGCTTTTGCTAAGGTATCTCTTGTATGAGGTATTTTGTGCTTTAGTCATGTTATCATTGCTCCAATGTGATTTTGTATGTTTTGGAAGACAACTCAATAAAGAGTAATAAAAAAATAAATGTATATTTGTATGATGCTTTAAAACACTTTGTTGCTAATATTTATTTGAATTCTCTATTCTGAAAGCCTTTTTGTATGTCTTGAAACCGGCAAAGCATTGATCAATATTATACAGACACAGGTTCATACATCAGCATAGTAGTAGAAACTCCTCCTTCAGATCTTTCCTTGAAGATGGTACTGGGAGACATTATGTGACCTCTGAACAGTAGTGATTAAAGGGGGTTGTAAACCCTCAAGGGTCATCTTAGAAGAGGAGGCGCCACCAGCGCCGCTGAGGGACCACAGAACAGCAGGATCGGGGCCACTCTGTGCAAAACCAACTGCACAGAGGAGGTAAGTATGATATGTTTGTTATTTAAAAAAAAAAAAAAACAAGGGTTTAGTAACCCTTTAAATAAGATACTCAGGAATTCAGACAAAATGACTTTGTCACCAAGGCTCTTATACCTTTTTAGGTCCCTTCCCATCCCAATCCTGAAATCACACCTTAATTCCAGTCCAAAATCATACACTTTGTGTGGGGCCACAAAGGGTGATGGCTTTCGACTTTGCAGTCATCCAATACTGGTTAGGTCCAACACTTCGCCAATATAAAAGAAATACCTGAGGCGTTTCTATAGAAATTAATATATAACATTTTGTCAGTATATTTTTTTGACCCATAGATTTTTAACACAGACACATTTGTACTGTGTTACAGAAAAAATATCGGTCCAAAAATATACTGACAAAATGTTATACATTTGTTTCTATGGAAACGCCTCAGATATTTATTTTATATTGGCGAAGTGTTGGACCTTACCAGCATTGGATGACCACAAAGTGGAAAGCCATCGCCACTCAAGTAATCACCCGTTTGGATGAGACTTATATAATTCAACTCTATACCTGTATGGTCTTTTCTATAAACTGGCTGGAGAAAAATTGAAGACATCTATCTAACTGCAGGACCATCGTGCATTTTGTTATAGATTAGATTCCCTCTTTTCCTTTTAAAAACATATGTGTATCGTGGTAGCATTTACTTGCAGTATTGGCCAACTGGTGAGCGATTTCCTTTTCTATCCTGGACGATGCTCATTCCTGATCGCTTTTCATGTGCTCAATTCATTTTTTGTGTTCTGTTATAGATTGCTTTTTATATTGATCTCCTTTCAGAGAAAGAAATGTCCCTGATGAAGGGATTATTATCCTGAAACACGTTGGGCCTAAGAACATCTGTGAACTGTACTAACTGCATTGTTTTTTACTGTTCCTTTTGGATATATATGGTGAAATGTATTCCCAAAGTTTTTAATAATTATTCTAATAAAATCATGTAAGCTCTTTTCAAATCATTTTGCGATTGTTTTTCCAAGTTGCCCTAAAAGCCCCACACCCATAGGGGTATTTTATTTTGAATAATTGACTTATTTGGGGTATTGACAACTACCTAGGCGTTACAATTGAAGCTCTCTTTTCTAATATTCTACAATTCTAGGACATTTACAACACTTTCTAGGAGTTTAATAAATATATAAATATATATATATATATATATATATATATATATATATATATATATATATATATATATATGCAACCCTGCCCATCTACGTCCAGGGCCATTGCAAGTAATCATATCCCAGAAAGGAGTCCACATAGTTTTAGCCTTGATTGTATAAATCTGCCCTCTATTGCAGGTCTGCAGATTACTCTTGTTCTTGGAAGTTTCATCTGTTTATAATACTTTGACTAGTTACTACATCCTTTTATCTCTCTTGAAACCATTATGCTTTGTATTCAAATGTATTTTACTGTTGGCTTCTTCTATAAGCCTCATTGTGTATATATTGTTTCTCATGGGAAACTTTAATAAACATATTGAATGTAAATAAGGTATGATGTTTATTATAATAGTTTAAATCTAGTAGCATGATCTTTATACAGTGAAAGTATTTACAGCGCTTCACCTTTTCCACATATTGTCATGTTGCAGGCTTATTCCAAAATTGATAAAATTAATTATTTTCCTTAAAATGTTATAAACAATACCACATAATGACAACATAAAAGATGTTTGTTTGAAATCTTTGCAAATTTATAAAAAAAATTAAAAATCCCATGTAATTCACAGCCTTTGCTAAATACTTGAAGCACCTTTGGAACCAATTACAGCCTCAATTGTATTTGGAGTATGATGGTACAAGCTTGGCACACCTATTTTTGGGCACGTTCTGCCATTCTTCTTTGCAGGACTTCTCAAGCTCTATCAGGTTCGGTGGGGAGCGTCAGTGCACAGCCATTTTCAGATCTCTCCAGAGATGTTAAATCGGGTACAAGTCTGGGCTCTGGCTCGGTCACTCAAGGACATTCACAGAGTTGACCCATAGCCACTTCTTTGTTATCTTGGCTGTGTGCTTAGGATTGTTGTCCTTTTGGAAGATAAACCTTCCCCCCATTCTGAGGTTTAGAACACTCTGGAGCAGGTTTTCATCAAGGACGTCTCTGTACATTGCTGCGATCATCTTTCCTTTGATTTGGACTAGTCTCCCAGTTCCTGCCACTGAAAAACATCCCCACAGCATGATGCTGCCACCACCATGCAGTAGGGATGGTAGGGATGCTGTAAGGATGGTATTGGCCAGGTGATGAGCGGCGCGTGGTTTTCTCCACACATGACGCTTGCCATTCGGGCCAAAGAGTTCAATCTTCGTTTCATCAGACCAGAGAATTTTGTTTCTCATGGTCTGAGAGTCCTTCAGGTGCCATTTGGCAAACTCCAGGCGGGCTTTCATGTGCCTTTTAATGAGCAGTGGCTTCTGTCTGGCCACTTTAAATACAGGACTGATTGGGGGAGTGTTGCAGAGATGGTTGTTCTTCTGGAAGGTTCTCCTCTCTCCACAGAGAAATGCTGGAGCTCTGTCAGAGTGACAATCGGGTTCTTGGTCACCTCCCTGACTAAGGCCCTTCTCCCCTGATCGCTCAGTTTGGCAGGGCGGCCCGCTCTAGGAGAAGTCTTTGTGGTTGCAAACTTCTACAATTTATGGATGATGGAGGCCACTGTGCTCATTGGAACCTTCAATGCCGCAGAAATGTTTTTATACTCTTCCCTAGATCTGTGCCTCAATACAATCCTGTTTCTGAGGTATACGGACAATTCCTTGGACTTAATCACTTAGTTTGTTCTCTGACATGCACTGTTAACTGTGGGACTTTATATAGACAAGTGTTTGCATTTCTAAATCATGTTCAATCAACTGAAGTTACCACAGGTGGACTCCAATCAAGTTGTAGACACAATGCCGCGAATACTTATGTACATGTGATTTTTTTCATTTTTTATTTTGAATTAATTTGCAAAGATTTCAAACAAGCTTTTTTCACGCTGTCATTATGGGGTATTGTTTGCAGAATTTTGATGAAAAGAATCCATTTAATCCTTTTACCTTACAGGGATAAAAAAAATAAAAAATTCCGAGGGTATACAACCGCTTTAATGTAGATGTCCAGATAATTACTAAGGTTTCCCAAAAACGGTCTCATAGCTTGTATGTTCAGTGAAAATTGAAAGTCAAACAGGCTAAGAAAGAAAAATCTAGTAATAATTATTCTTACTACACTGAAATGTGTATTTCAATAATAAAACTGCAAAGAAATTATCTTTTCGTGCAAAATAATATCCACATAAAATAAATACCTTACAAAGGCAATTTCATAAAGCTGTGGATTACATTACACAGTTGTCCCACACTATTGTTATGAGGCACCGTGAAAGCCAGGCAGTTTTTTTATGCCAAAAATAAATGCAATACCATACATGCTTATTTATAAGATTAATTTATAAAGTGAATATGCACTCTTTGCTTTACCACTTCAGGACTATCATCTATTTTCCCTATAGGGGGTGGGGGTTGGAAACTGTGGGCCTAATTTGAGAACAGACCTACATAATTTATTTTTAGTATACAAGTATTACTTTGTGAATGTGGAAAAAAAAATTCCAGTAATTTTTTTGCAAAATTACTTTTCGAAATTTACTGCAACCTTACATATTTACAACAAAATACATTCAACATAATCTGAGTGTAAGGATATGACAAAAGTGTAATTTTATTGAAACACTGAAGAGTGTTAACACCCAAAGTCAAAGTTTGCCTTTCAATTTAAGAAAGTATTTTCCACTTATGCTGCATTACTTTGTGTCATCGACACTTAAAGATCAAGCTGGGTTTAAATGGACAGGAATTGCAGCATCAGGGAAAGTTGCAAGTCAACAGTTGAATAAATTATGAATTACATATAACTACTGAATATCTGTTGCAGTAGGTGAACCCTGGCCTATTGCAAGATGGCTTCCCTATGTATCAATAATTTGGAAGTACAGTAATTACACTGCAATGCAGAAAACTTGTATGGAGAGCTTTGTGGAAATTGTGGCACAAACTCATTCAGCCCCTGGGTGGAGTAGAACTAGATCGCCACAACCAGTGGTTCCAGCAACCACATCCAATTCATTCACACATGGCCACCTAAAGCTTCTGTGATTTCTAAAATGACAATGTGGTCGACAGTAGCTTGTGCTTAAAATGACAATATAACATTTCATGGTGAGTGGCCTGAATTATTCACTGTCTTCTTACATATCTCAGAGGCTTCAGTTCTGCTATAGCCTGTGCTCTATTGACAAGACCAAAAGCCTTGTACACACGTACGGGTTTCCCGGCTGACTTTTTACTGCCGGGAAACCCGAGAACCTGCTCGGTAACTTTTTCCCATACACACAACTGGGTTTCCCCACAGGAAAACTGCCATGAGAGCCTTGGTCGGGAATCCCGGCCGTGTGTATGCTCCATCGCAGTAGGAAAACTGCCAGGTTAAAAACCGCCGGGAATCCCGGCGGGAAAAAAGAGAGCTGGTTCGCTTTTTTTTCCCGACAGTTTTCCCGACAGTTTTCCTGTTGGGAAAACTGCGATGGAGCATACACACGGCCGGTCTTCCCGGCCAAAAGCTCTCATGGCAGTTTTCCCGACGGGAAAACTGGTCGTGTGTACGAGGCTATAGTGATGGTTCTGGAATCCTCATTTAACTGTGTATTCTACAATATACAGAATTTAGTTATCGAGTGTGATATAATTTGGCTGGATAAAAGCTGTGACAATTGTCTAAAACTGTCAATTTCTGTGGGGATTTCATCACCGGGATACCCAAAAGATATAATAAGGCCAAATCTGATTCAAGTTGCCAATAATACTACACAATTTAAATTGTCTGGTGTTGGAATTTACACTGTAAATGAAATAAAAAGTATTCAGTGGACTGAAAATAGCCCTTTTCTTTGGAATAGCATGAATTGTTTTATTACTCAATAATTGGCTAATCTAATGGACATTACACAGATTTCTACATGTTTATATAGTTTAATACACTGTCAGGCCAGAATCTGCAATACTTACTTGGCTTCTAGTGCGAGGGCTATAATCCCAGCAGCCATAGGAGCTGATGCTGAGGTTCCAGTGTGACTGTCTGTACAGCGCTGCCGTAGATCTGTGGTGATCTGAAATATAACATTAACTTTTTTAGTTCTCTTAATTATTTCACAAAGAAAATTAATGTATAGTGAGAACAACATGATTATTTGTATTCTTTTACAATCCTGGCCTTTACCACAAACTTCTAAAGGATATGAATTTACAGGGAAAAAAATGCACGGGTTTTGTAAATTTGCTAATCTTTTTTGTAGCTGCAAGAAGTTCAGAGGGTTGCTGGCCCCAGGTACCAGCTATACATTATAGATTATATTTGTTACATGTTTTCAGAAATGTAAACCATTGTTAGCTGCAAGAAGATATGACCCGGCTTTTCTTTCTTACACTTTATCATAGACTAGTCTCAGCTAGCAGGCTGATTTTATTTTAATTACCCACAATTCTGAACTAACTGTTATACTATAGGACCGTTTTTCGCACAGGTACCTTCCAGTTTGATCAGAAGGAGATATATCCGCTGGTACCCTGCTGATCAGAGCTGAGGGATGACAGGTCTGTGTCTGCTCAGTTTTTGCAGCGTGGACAAGGGCAAAGCACGCTCTGCTCTATGGGCGATCACCTACACAGAGGAGAATGGATCCATTTCAGTTTTGTTTTTAGCAGAATGGACCGTCTGATAAGGTCTGATAAGGTCTGCCTAAAAAACTGACAGGCAGACCTGATGGGAATGGTCGTGTGAAAGGGGCAAAAGGAAGAGGATAAGGGAGGAAAAAGGTAAATATATTTTGGGAATAGCATGTATAAGTCTACCTAGTCCTGTTGGTATGTTACCAAGGTATCACAGTGCCTTTACATGCACATGAACTTTAATGGCATCCCGGTCTTAGGGTTCAATATTGAGTTGGCCCACCCTTTGCAGCTATAACAGCTTCAACTATTCTGGGAAGGCTGTCCACAAGGTTTAGGAGTGTGTCTATGGGAATGTTTGACCATTCTTCCAGAAGCGCATTTGTGAGGTCAGGCACCGATGTTGGATGAGAAGGATTGGCTTGCAGTCTCTGCTCTAATTCATCCCAAAGGTGTTCTATCACGTTGAGGTCTGGACTCTGTGCAGGCCAGTCAAGTTCCTCCACCCCAAACTCGCTCATTCATGTCTTTAAGGACCTTGCTTTGTACACTGGTGCGCAGTCATGTAGGAGCAGGAAAGGCCATCCCCAAACTGTTCCAACAAAGTTGGGAGCATGAAATTGTCCAAAATATTGGTATGCTGACGCCTTAAGAGTTCCCTTCACTTGAACTAAGGGGCCAAGTTAAACCCCTGAAAAGCAACCCACATCATAATCCCCCCTCCACCAAATGATTTGGACAAGTGCACAAAGCAAGATCCATAAAGACATGGATTAGCAGGTTTGTGGTGGAGAAACTTGACTGGCCTACACAGAGCCCTAACCTCAACCTGATAGAACACTGTTGGGCTGAATTAGAGGGGAGAATGCGAGCCAGGCCTCATCCAACATCAGTGCCTGACCTCACAAATGTGGTTCTGGAAGAATGGTCAAAATTTTCCGCAAACACATTCCTAAACCTTGTGGACAGCCTTCCCAGAAAAGTTGAAGCTGTTATAGCTGCAAAGGGTGGGCCAACTCAATATTAAATTCTACGGACTAAGACTGGGATGCCATTAAAGTTCATGTGCATGTAAAGGCAGGTGTCCCAATACTTTTGACAATATAGTGAATATACAGCATATACATACATAAAAAACAACAAGATTTCTATATAAATGAGACAATGATCACAGAAACGCTATCATCCCATGCTTTTCCAACCTTGCAGTGATTTGATACAATATAATTCAATGCAATGGATAAAATGGATAAAGACAGAGTAACATGTATAATCTCACATTCAGTAGAAGCACAATTCTTCAAACCTCTTCTGAATATGTTAACATACTGATACTGGCAGACTTACAGAACACCTCAAGTCAGCGCTTGGAATGGAGTTCAATTACCTCATTCCATGACATTCCAACAACTTCAATTTGCTTTCAAATTAATTTTAGATCACAACTGATTTTGTTCTACTTCTATTATGCAATTTATCAAAAATTAAATCCGACACAAACATCAAATTGCTTCATAAAGCCAAGAGAGAAATGTAGTTCCTCCATGTAATATATTCAATACAGATCCAGTAAATAATTCTGAAATGTGGTTATATAGGCTTCTTGAGGATTAAATGGTTTATTTTAAACACCTCATTCGTTTACATTTAGCTTTCCAGTCAATGCCAGAACATCTGTATTCAGATCATAGAAAGCTTAGTGCAAATCCAATATTATTGTTTTTGTAACAACACTTCCGTAGTTCATTTGGAACATAATTGTATTTTTTTTCTTTTTGTAAACATGGAAAGGCTGTCACAGCACCAGATGCTATTTGAGGGGCAGAGTTTGTTTTCATAGCTTCTATTCATGAAGTTATATAATAACTCCATGACTCGAATCGAGATCCTTGTGTGAATTGCAAAACAACTTTGGATATCATACTTGTACATTTATCACTTCTAAGTACTCAAAATTTGTCATCCAGCCATGTGTCATAATTTTATATATATAGTATCCTCCAAAATAAGTACACCCCTCACATTTTTGTGAATATTTTATTATATCTGACATATATGATGTATGTGACAAAACTGAAGAAATTACTCTTGGTTACAATGTAAAGTAGTGAGTGTATAGCTTGTATAACAGTGTAAGTTTGCTGTCCCCTCAAAATAACTCAACACACAGCCATTAATGTCTAAACCGCTGGCAACAAAAGTAAGTACACCCCTACGTGAAAATGTCCAAATTGGACTCAATTAGCCATTTTCCCTCACCAGTGTCATGTGACTCGTTAGTGTTACAAGGTCTCAGGTGTGAATGTTGAGCAGGTGTGTTAAATTTGGTGTAATCGCTCTCACTCTCTCATACTGGTCACTGGCAGTTCAACATGGCACCTCATGGCAAAAAACTCTGAGGATCTGAAGAAAAATTACTGCTCTACAGTACATAAGTTTTAAGAAGATTGCCAAGACCCTGAAACTGAGCTGCAGCACGTTGGCCAAGACCATACAGTGGTTTAACAGGACAGGTTCCACTCAGAATAGGCCTCGCCATTTAAAACATGTTTTTGGGGGTTTTCTTATTTATTTTTATTTTATGAATTTTTACACTAAAACAATAAATAAAAAAAATGGATCACTTTTATTCCTATTACAAGGAATGTAAACATCCCTTGTAATAGAAAAAAGCATGACAGGTCCTCTTAAATATGAGATCTGGGGGTCAAAAACACCTCAGATCTCATATTTAGACTTAAATGCGGAAAAAAAAAAAAAACAATTGAAAAAATGACAACTAGAAAATATTGCTTTAAAAAGCATGGGCGGAAGTGATGTTTTGACGTCACTTCCGCCCTGCTATGCTATGGGGACGGGTGGGGGCCATCTTGCCCTCACTCGTATGCCAGCTGACAGGACCCAATCGCCTCCGCTACCAAGGGCTCCGGTAAGCGGCGGAGGGCGCGGGAGAGCGGCGGGAGGAGGGGGGCCCTCTCCCGCTGCTGATAACGGTGATCTCGTGGCAAATCTGCCGGGGAGACCACCGTTACCGTTTACAGGACCTCTCACAGTAAAGATGGATATCTTGGTTGTGGCAGCAGCTGCTGCCGTTACCGAGATATCCATCTTTAAAGTACCGACGTATATGTACATGAGCGGGTCCTTAAGTGGTTAAGAGAAACTAAATATTACCACTTACACTCAACCCAACTCCTCCTCCTCCTAATACTTACCTTTGACTTATCCCCTTAAAATTAACCTTTAACTTGAACTTAGATTTATCTGACATTTAAGTATTCATGAGACTCAACCCTAAAATAACCTTCAGGCTGGGTTTACACTAATGCAAACTGAATGTGGGTTTCCCCACATCCGATTCACATGTCAGGAGATTGTGTCCTGCTCTTAATGGAGCCAAATCACATGTCTCTGGAGCTGCTCCACAGCAAATTGCACAGAAGTCCTGTGCGTCTTTTGGTCCGTTTCAGGTATGAATTCAGCCCACAAATTTGGGCTGAAATTGGACCTGAAATGGTGAACCGGGACGCACCAGACCCCTGCTGTGAGCTGCTCCGTGCTGTGGTGTGAACCCAGCCGTAAAGTTAAATAAAAGCATGTACTTATGTTATGAGGTGCCAAAACTGCCATGAGCAGAATCATTCAGTCATATGTTGAGGAAGTCCAACATTGTGACGGAGCAATAGGAATGTGTAGATGGGTCTTTGCAGCAACTCTGACACTACCACTACTACTGATATTACGGGGTCAATTTAAAAAAATATTTGCTAGACAAATATATCACAAGCATTCACACAGTTGCCACGAATGATCCCATAATTTGTCTAATATGTTTATTTCCCATGATTGTCAGTTCTGTCTAGTGGCCATAAATAAACAAAATATGGGGATAAATCATGAAGGAAATGAAAATAGATCCCTCAGTGTCAAAACTTTGCTTGTCAGATTGGCTCGCCATTCAGCCATCACTGCCTGCTGAAGATATGTATAGAAACCTCTAGGTGCTTGCACTTTATAACTGCAGTCTTGTAAATAATTTTATGTTAGCAATAAATAAAGAAATAACAAGAAATATCATGAAATACTACACAATTTAAAGAAAATTGTGATTTACAGAATAAACAACGTACCCAGCAGCAAGTGTTACTTATAGCTGCAGATCTCTTATTAATTTAACAGCAAACATAAAAAAGAAAACACCTAGCAAATATTAAAGGAGTTCTCTGACCTAAAAGTTTTAACCCCCGCTGTGCCCGGGCTGTAAAAAAATAGAAAATAAACTCTCACTTACCTGCCTACGATCCCCCGTTGTAACGATATCGCCGTCCCGTTCTCCGGTCCCGGGCCCCTTCCGCTTCCTGTGTGTCGGTGACTCATAGTGCGCTCAGCCTATCAGCGGCCGCAGCAATGTCCCGTCGCGGCCACTGATAGGCTGAGCGCACTATGAGTCACCGACCCCCAGGAAGTGGAAGAGACCGGGACCGGAGAACGGGACGGCGATATCGGAACAACGGGGGATCGTAGGCAGGTAAGTGACAGTTTATTTTCTATTTTTTTACAGCCCGGGCACAGCGGGGGTTAAAACTTTTAGGTCAGAGAACTCCTTTAACCGACATCAAAAATAGCGCAGATGACAAATATCCAGAACATTCTGTAGACACTAAAACATGAGTGGATCAAACTTGTCCACCAATAGTAATTTTGTGTAATTATTAGGAATGCACTAAATCATTACTCTGTGCCAACTTCCAAGCATTAAAATAACTTGTATTTCAATATTTCAAAATCTTTCCTATTAATAACATCCTACCTTATTTTGTATTGCCACTTCTTTAACTGTGATAGCAAGTGTCATCATATGTAAAAACATATTCCCTCCCTTAATCAAACCTGCTATCTCTTTTTAAAAGCGAAAGATAGAGAACAGAACAAACTTCTGTCTCAATCTTACATTTTTTATATTTTCCAACTATCCCAGTTCTTAGAAAGTGTATTTAGCGACTCAAGGATTCACACTCTAAATCAATTTCCATCTATTGGTATGTTTAGTAAATTCGGTAACTTTACCAGGGTATAGGGATGGGCCGAACAAACCCCTGTTCGGTTCGCACTAGAACTTTCGAACATCGGGAAAGTTCGGAACTGAATAACAAACCCCATTGAAGTCTATGGGACCGAACATGAAAAATCAAAAGTGCCCATTTTAAAGGCTTACATGCAAGTGATTGGGCATACAATGGCATGGGGTCTGGGTACTGCCCTGGGGGACATGTATCAATGAAAAACAAGTTTGTAAAGAACGTCATTTTTAAATGAGCAGTGTTTTATTGATGCTTAAAGTGAAAGTATAAAAATGAAAAATTCCTTTCAATATAGTGCCTGGGGGGGCCCCTTAGTCCACCTGTAAAGTGACATATCTGTACTGTGTATAGAAGCTGCTGCGGCAATATTTGTATTTATAAGGCCCAAAAAATGAAATTTTCCCTGCAAACTTTCTTTATTTTGTAAGCAACGGCTTGGGGAGCCAACCTGCATGATGAGACCACAATGTAGTGCACAGGGAACAAGATTAAAGATTTTTTGGATAAATTCTGGTGTCTCTACTACAGAATTTGGATTTCTACTTCTGTAAGGGGTGCAGAAAAATTGTTCTTTGGGTGTCGGTGGCGCCTTCACACTGTAACCTTATAGAGGTACTCTTGATGAAAGCAAGAATTGGCCTTGCTGTCAAAAATTGCAATTATATGCAGCCGTCAAAATTGGCATCAGGGGCCTCATAGCTGCTGGTAATCCAGGACTGATTCATTTTGACGGTCCACGGAGTCTGTCTACAGACACGTTCTATGATCAGTAACAAAACCTCCAGCAGCACTGAATGCCATTTGGAAAGCACGCTGGATGCAGGGCAGCCCAGTAGCTCAATAGCATACTGGGCAAGTTCTGGCCAGTGGTCTATTCTCATGACTCAGTAAGCCAGTGGATTGTCGACTGGAAAGCTTTCCATCTCTATTTTCCCTAGATAGTCGTCCACCATGTGATACAGATGCTGCCGATGGGATGTGGAAGCTGACAGCCCTGGGTGGCGAGGACTAAAAAAATTCAGAAATGCATCACTTAGGCAGCCGCCTATTCCACCACTCCTCTCTTGACCAACAAAAGCCATAAAACTATGTTTTCCATGACACTGCAATCTACCAGAGTCTGGAAAAGTGTTCGATAAACTTCTCTTTAAGGTGTCCTCAAGAGATTTCATCTACTGCACTCTCTGTTGGGACGGGAGTTCTGAGACTTTCCCCTTATAACGGTGTTTAAAGTGAAGGTTCACCCAAAAACTCGATTTTTAACATTAGATTGAGGCTCATTTTGGGAAGCAGAATCGGGTGTTTTTTTTTAAATCGAAGCAGTACTTACCGTTTAAGAGATAGATCTTCTCCGTCGCTTCCGGGTATGGGCTGCGGGACTGGGCGTTCCTATATGATTGACAGGCTTCCGACAAGTAGCCGAACGTCGGTGCGCAGGCGCCGTATAGAGCCGCACCGACGTTCGGCTTCTTTCGGCTACTCGTGACGCGATGTATGCGACCGTCGGAAGCCTGTCGGAAGCCTGCCAATCAAATAGGAACACCCAGTCCCGAAGACCATACCCGGAAGCGGCGGAGAAGATCTATCTCTAAAACGGTAAGTACTGCTTCGATTTAAAAAAAAAAACACCCGATTCTTCCCAAAATGAGCCTCAATCTAATGTTAAAAATAGTTTTTCGGGTGAACTCCCGCTTTAAGGAGGGCTATCAACCAATAGTGATCCTTTTCCCTTACGCCATGTATTCTTGGGTCCTTTCACAGGCTTTGAAGCATGAGGGAGCCCATGCACCGCAAATTTGCGGAGGCATGAGAAGCAGACTCATCCGGTCACTGAGGATTATAGTATCTGGAACTGCCTCCTTCCAGCTACGTACTACTCCCAAGGGTTCTGAGAATGGAAAACTATCTCTTACAGTTTGACGTATGTCTTCCTCTGCTTCCATGCCTCTGAAACTGCCAGAATCCTCCTCCTCCTTTCTCTCCTTGTGTGTGTTCTGTGGCATAGAAACAGTGGTGTCTGCTTAAAGTGGGCCTTGAGAGGAAAGGAAAGTCCTCCTTTTCATCCTGCTGCTCTGCCTTGAGTGCCCTGTCCGTAATGCCACACATTGTCTGCTCCAGCAAGAACACAACAGTGATTGTGTCACTGATGCATGCATTGTCACGGCTCACCATCCTTGTGGCCTCCTCAAATGGTGACAGTACAGCGCATGCATCCTCTATGAGCAGCCATTGGTGGGGAGAAAAAAAAGAGTTGAGCCAGCCTCATTGTCCCATACTCACACAGGTACTCGTTGACGGCCCTCTTCTGCATGTGCAGCTGCTGCAGCATTGCCAAAGTCAAGTTTCACCTGGTGGGCATGTCACAAATCAGGAGGTTTACGGGCAGGTGGAATTCCCACTGAATTTCAGCCATCCAAGCACTGGCTAAGTATGAACGTCTAAAATGGCTACACACTCTTCTGGCTTGCTTTCGTAGATCTTCCAACCCTGGGTACCTATTGAGGAAATGCTGCATCACCAAATTTAGGACGCAAGTGGCCCTGTGTCTTCTTACACTCAATGGGACTGAAAAGTTTCATACTTACGCTTGGATCAGCCTTGAGATATTTGGATATCGTAATCAAATCTCTTCTGAAGAGTCTCTTCTCCAGGAATAACTACAAATTATATTTGTATTTTTTTTTTATTTATGCACTTTAATAATAGGCAGCGCTTTACCAGTTTTTGATCTATTGTTAACAACAAAGATTTTGCTATCAGTATAGCATTATTCATCAGATTAAATGATCGACCATGTTAAGACTTGCCATAAGTGGCAGCCTTTTCTAGGCTCAGTGTTATAGATATGACCCCAGATATGACCCTGCACTAAAGTTAGTACCTTAAAAAGCAAAGGTTTACATTCTTTATCCCAGATATGGTTCAGCCTCTTACCACTGCACCAAATAAGATTCTGTATATGATAAAAATATATAATGGTGCACAATACACCTACTAAAATAATATTTTACTCTAAGAAGATTGTACTCTTGAAAGCCACAGAATTGGTCTGAATTATATACAAGAAGTCATTCCAGTTAGTGGATCCATTAATAAAGGAAATTAATAGTAGATTACATCATTTTGGGAATTATACTACTAGCAGGCATTCTACAGCAAATACATCTTACCAAATGCTGTACAGAATACTGCAGAAAGCAACAGTTTTTAACAATTTAATTTAACATATAAAACATTTAAACATGACCCTTTAATAGGGAGGTTTAGGGCACAGCAAGATATTGTTCACAGCTACCAATCAGCATACACTTGCATCAAATGTTTGCATACTGTATCTTATTTAAAAAGCATTAAGTGGAAGTCACTAACTATAAACATATTAAACAGACAAAATCTTTGTGTGCCGGATAACCATAATTTATTGTTGTTGGAATGGCCATCCTCTGTTATGTTATACAACAGGAAGTTAGAACTGGTTGCCAAATCTTAGTAATTACTGGAAAATTCAGTTTCTATATATTATTTACTGATAACAAAAATGTAACCGCTGAAGACATTTCACTTATTTTCTGTAGTTTTGTTTAGGCTTAGATTCGACTTTTGCCAAACTATCAGAAATGTTACAACTTTGGCATGTTCCAGAAAAACATCTGCAGTTTGATTTATATTTCACTTACTTGGCTACCAAAGCAAGTGGATAATACCTAGAGAAAGCTCCCTGACTGGAAAATCCATCAGGACCTTTTCAAAGGGAAGTTGTTGACAGGAGTTGGGGTGTTTAAGCATAATTACCAGAGAGATCTAAAACAAGACTTTCAGCTATAAAGCATTCACTTTCACAGAGGTCTTCCATCTATCTTAAGCAGGAAATAAGAAGGGCATAAGACCACCAACAGGCAGGAAAACTTCAATAGCTGACATGATGTTCCAAATTCAATACCATGCTGGGACAGGCTCATTAATCACAACATGCTAGGAACGATTGTCAGTATTAGGCAGTCAACATGTGCAGGGGAAGTGATATGCATTAGTGCTTGTCAAACACGGATACTTTCAATTCAGATCTACAAATCCTACATTTATACAAAAGTGTTATACTTTACTGTAAGATTGGTGGATCTGAATACTTTAAGCTTGCCTCTAGTAAAATGTAAACAGTTCACATAAAGCAGTTCCCACTGCAATATGTCACATTTAATGATATAAACACAACCATAACAGACCCAGTGATACGAAGCATGTGTTATGTCATATGCTAGCTGGGTATATATATATATTAAGGATAAGGATGAAAATAAAGACTTGTAATTCTATTTTTTTTTTTTATTTGTTTTATTTTGACAGCAGAAATTCTGGAACTAACTAGCTATTCACAATAAATGTAGCTTTCTGGTAGGAACAAACGGATATGGTGATTGATATCTTGCAGACAGTGGATTCATTAAATATGGAAGGTGAGGTAAAGTGTGATGATGGTGACTGGTTGGTGACCTTTTCCTTTTTATTTTTTTAAAACCTTTAATGTCCTTTTAAAAGGACATTAATTCACTGCATAATACTGTAGTACTGGTGAGTGTATGTAACATTAAAGTGGATTATATTTGTCTATCAAAGCGGAGTTCCACTGGTTTTTCAGTTTATTAAAAGTCAGCAGCTACAAAAAGTGTAGCTGCTGACTTTTACTAAACAGACACTCACCTGTCCCACGGTCCAGCAATGTAGACGCCCATGGCATCGCTCCTCTCCCTCTCCTCTCTGCGGCGCTGTCATTGCAATTGTGGGCACCCAGCTGTGACAGCTTGCGGCTTCACAGCCGGGTGCGTGTTGCACATTCGTGCCGCACTCTGCTAGTGGCCAGGCAATCTTCTTGGACCTGTGACGTTCCTCAGAAGATTTTCAAGAGGGAGGTGCCGCCTAGGGGAATAGGAAGAGTTGCCTAGGTGGCGAGGAGATGGAAGGAGAAAGTGGGATCGGAAGTACCTGTCAAAACCAGGTACCCACTCCCCCGCCCCTTCCGCTTTAAATCAACCAAATGCTAAACAGGATAAATAGCTACTTGTGACTGATCCTATGATTATGGTAATTATCAAACTTATCATCATAATAATTTTTGTCTCTCAATATCTACATGAAAATTTATAATTATAATCTATCTAAACCCTTAAGCTATACTGCATGTTGTTAAATACACCGATCTCTTATTGTAAAGCAGTATTAGCCTCAAAAATGAAAGTTTATTATATTGCAGCTTACCAATACCAACATTTTCTTAGGCTTTTTTTTATTATCTGGTGATTTGGCTGCCAGAAAGTCAGATTTTTTTTTAACTTCCAAAGTGACAATTAGAGGGTTGAGACAAACCAGTTAAAGTGGAACGTTATGCATAACAACTTGATAAAAAATAAAGTTCTTTAGCAAGGAACGTCAATTCCACATTAATAATTATGCCACCAAAATGAGTGTGTGCTGTACGTGTACTTTTCGGGTCCCCTCCTCTGGTTTCACATTTGGCACCTTTCAGGGGGAGGGGGAGCAGATACCTGTATAAGGCCCCATACACACGATAGAATCCATCCGCTGAAAAATCCCAGCGAATGGGTTTCAGCGGATAGATCCTATGGTGTGTACACTCCAGCGGATCTGTTTCCGCGGATATTTATCCCCTGGGATGGATTTCCAGCGGATAAATATTTGATGACATGCTATCAAATCTATCCGCTGGAATCCATCCCAACGGATGGATCCGCTGGTCTGTACAGACTCACCGGATCCATCCGTCCGAAGGGATCCCCCGCATGCGTCGTAATGATTCGACGCATGCGTGGAATTCCTTATATGACAGCGTCGCGCACGTCGTCGCGTCATAATCGCGGCGACGGCGCGACACGTCATCGCCAGAGGATTTCGGCGCGGATTTCGATTCGATGGTGAGTACACTCCATCGCATTGGAAATCCGCGCAAATCCTCGAGAGGATTTATCCGCAGATACGGTCCGCTGGACCGTATCCGCGGATAAATCCTCTTGTGTGTATGGGGCCTAATACAGGTATTTGCTCCCACTTCCGGCGATAGATCGCCGCAGATTTCGCAGCGATCTACGCCATGTCCGGCCCCCCTGCTGTCCTATGGGAGACACACAGGTCTCAGAAGACAACAGGGACCAGTGAGGACACGCAGCGTAACTGGCACGTGTAAAGTATGTGAAGTAGGGAACCAACTGCTGCGGAGTACTCCTTAAATAAATCTCTGCTGCTCCTCCATCTAGAGCGGAGACACTCTATAACAGAAAATATGTTACTGCCCGCTTTACCAGGTGAAAATAAGGGAAACAGCCTAACAAATGAAAACTATTGCAGCCACCACATCTAAGAATTAGTAACCTGCAATATATATTTTTGGGGATTTTGGCTTTAATACCACTTTAATGCAATATGCCTTTAATGCCAGGCCTGAAGTTTTTCTTAAAAACTTAATAAAGCTTAGCCCCCAAGCATTCCTGTTTAAAGGTGACAAAAGTGCTTTTCTTTTCCTTGCACATGACTAGATATTTTATAGTGCTTTACCTCTTTAGTAGATAAGACACTGTTACAAATGAAAAAGGGTAATTACCCACAGAAAAATTACCCTTAGTACTATCTCATACAAAAGCATCTGGAAGACTTAATTTAATTTTTAAATTAAGTCTTTAAGGCCCTGTACACACGATCAGTCCAAACTGATGAAAACTGAAGTTCAGTTTCATCGGTCCAAACCGACCGTGTGTGGGCCCCATCGGTCTGTTGTCCTTCGGTCTCAAAATTTAGAACTTGCTTTAAAATTGGACCGATGGACGCCTGACCGATAGGTCAAAACCGATGGTTAGTACGCAAAAGCATCGGTTCCAAACCCGGGCATGCTCAGAATCAAGTCGACGCATGCTTGGAAGCATTGAACTTCATTTTTCTCTGCACATTGTTGTGTTTTACGTCACCGCGTTGGACTCGATCGGTTTTTGAACTGATGGTGTGTAGGCACATCAGACCATCAGTCAGCTTCATCGGTTAACCGATGAAACTGAACTTCAGTCCGTTTTCATCAGTTTGGACTGATCGTATGTACAGGGCCTTACAGATAATAAAATGTTAAAAGCAATTCTAAAAATAAAACCAGTGCTGCAGTAAAGGTACTAAGTACCTATGCTGGAGTTAATATTGATTCCTATAATCCCTAGATCACCTTTGAACCTAGACAATGGCTGTCCAAGTACAGATTAGTCTCTGCTTCTCCAGCCACTTAAAGCCATAGAAAAAAAGCCTGGACACTTGTTCAAGTATATCCTTGATCACACATTGTAAAATTATCTGTGTGCTTTATCTTTCTTATACTAAACAACACATAAACATTATTATAATTATTATTATGTGTCTTAGAACAAACAATCCATACCACTTTTCTGTCATATGATTCCCCGCTGCTGTAAGTTGTCGCCAGTGTTGAGGCACACTCTTCCAGATACCAGGGTTTTTTGCCACTTTCAGTTGTGCTGCTAATAGAGATGGTGTAGATAGAATTGGTATAACCATCGCAGGAGCAGTGATCTCTACTTCTACCACCATTACCAGAAGCCCATACGAATATTGAACCGTATCCTCGTCTTCCCTACAAAAGATGCAAAGGTTCATTATTAATACATAAAAAAACGACAACAACTACAAAAGCGACATATATATATACAGCGGTAATGAATTTCAACAGGCATCTCTCAGGCCTCATACACACGACCGAGAAACTCGACGGGCGAAACACATCGTTTTTCTCGTCGAGTTCCTTGTAAAGCCGTTGAGAAACTCGACAAGCCAATTTTCTCCTTTCCCGTCAAGGAAATAGAGAACATGCTTTATTTTTGGCTCGTCGAGTTTCTCGACAGTTTCCTCGACGAAAATGTACACACGACCAGTTTCCTCGGCAAAAAAAATTCTGTTTTTTGCCGAGAAACTCGGTCATGTGTACGAGGCCTCAAATAGCTAAGCTTCCATACATAGAAACACATTGCAGGTCAGTGCTGCCAAAGAATTCTGACTGTACTGAAGCTTTAATAGGAAGCTGGGAGCAGTAAAAATCTGCTTATATGAAGTTATCCACATATGTAGGTGTGTTTTATCCTTACTAACAGTTATTCAGTCATGGAATACTTAAAAAATGAGCCATGTGGCAATTTGTATTTTCTTAAATTGGTCCCATTACCTACAGTGATGTATGTGACAACCAGACAACCATGGAAACAGTTTATAGATAAGTTGAATAATGTATGAATTATTCATTTAATTATTAGCAACTGAAACACAAGATTTTTAAATAAGCCTGCGTGCATTTTAATTGTGTTTAACAAATGCAATAAATACATTTGAACTTTTCACAGGAATATTACCATGTTTATTTGTTTCATATTTACTTCACAGCAAACAAAAAGGGTGCTTAGATGACTTGTGAAGTGCTAATGCTCTGCTGTTTATATAAAAGCAGCTGCGGAATTCTATTGATGTGCACACACATGATTATCAAAACAAAATACTGCGTTACTAAAAAATTAATTACTAAAAAGAAACACCTAAAGCAAAACCATTTTCTGAAATATATGCATAGCCTAAAATATTTCTTATGCATTACCTAATGCAATTGCTTTTCTTTTGAAAATAAGCTCTTGTAATCACTGGTGAAAGACGATGGCCAAGTACCCAAAAACGGTTGGATTTCCCATCATTGGGATGTTCAGCAATTAAGAACCTGGCAGGTACCACAAGCTTATCAAACATACACACTGCCTAACACAAATAAGGAAATCATTATACTGAACTATTTAAAACAGCTAGATGTAGAGAATGTTCACTATGCAAAGGGAAATTTCAGCTCAGTGAATAAAGTAAAGATGTGTTCATTGAACTTCCCTTAACCACTTAAGGACCGGACCAATATGCTGCTATATGACCCAAGGGGTTTTTACAATTCGGCACTGCGTCGATTTAACAGACAATTGCGCGGTCGTGCGACGTGGCTCCCAAACAAAATTGGCGTCCTTTTTTCCCCACAAATAGAGCTTTCTTTTGGTGGTATTTTATCACCTCTGCGTTTTTTATTTTTTGCACTATAAACAAAAATAGAGCGACAATTTTGAAAAAAATTCAATATTTTTTACTTTTTGCTATAATAAATATCCCCAAAAACATATCTAAAAAAAAAATTAGGCCGATGCGTATTAGTCTACCTATTTTTGGTAAAGAAAATCGCAATAAGCATTTATCGATTGGTTTGCGCAAAATTTATAGCGTTTACAAAATAGGGGATAGTTTTATTGCATTTTTATTTTTTTATTTTTTACTACTAATGGCGGCGATCAGCGTTTTTTTTCGTGACTGCGACATTATGGCGGACACTTCGGACAATTTTGACACATTTTTGGGACCATTGTCATTTTCACAGCAAAAAATGCATTTAAATTGCATTGTTTATTGTGAAAATGACAGTTGCAGTTTGGGAGTTAACCACAGGTGGCGTTGTAGGAGTTAGTGTTCACTTAGTGTGTGTTTACAACTGTAGGGGGGTGTGGCTGTAGGACTGACGTCATCGATCGAGTCTCCCTATAAAAGGGATCACTTGATCGATACGCCGCCACAGTGAAGCACGGGGAAGCCGTCACGGGGAAGCCGTGTTTACATACGGCTCTCCCCGTTCTTCAGCTCCGGGGAGCGATCGCGACGGATGAATATATATAATATATAAATGAATAGCCGCGCCGTCGTCCCGGATCGCTCCCCGAGGGAATCCGACCGCCGCAAGTACCGGGGAGGGTCCCGATCGGACCCCCGACCCACGTCTAGGCAGGCACGTACAGGTACGTTGATGTGCCTGTCCGTGCCATTCTGCCGACGTAAATGTACATGTGGCGGTCGGGAAGTGGTTAAGTACAGTTGGGTATTCAAAATGCAGATAGTTTCACTTTATCTGCCCAGCTAAGGAAGTATTCACTTTAGCTCTCAGCGCCTTAGCAAATCAACCTCATTGTATCAACTAATACTTTGATTAGTTCATATATTTTCTTCCCCAACTAAAGTTACGATACAGGTTTGAAAACCTATTTAAAACAGATTTTGGTAGAACACAGTTGATTTCGAGGATGTTCACTATGCAAAGGGAAATTTCACTCAGCTCAGTGGATAAAGTAAAGATGGGTTCATCCTATCGTGTACAGTACAAGCAAAAAAAATGTTTTTAACCATTTCAATAGAGGTCACTTTCACCCCCTTCCTGCCCAGGCCAATTTTAAGCTTGCAGCGCTGTCGCATTTTGAATGACATATGCGTGGTCATGGAACACTGTACCCAAACAACATTTTTTATCATTTTTTTCCCTCAAATAGAGTTTTCTTTTGGTGGTATCTGATCACCACTAGAGTTTTTATTTTTTGTGCTACACATATAAGGATAATGAAAATTTTGAAAAAAATACATTTTTTTCTTTGTTTTTGTTACAAAACTTTGTAAATACGTATGTTTTCTCCTTCACTGATAAGCCTGCACTGACGAGGCAGTACTGATGATGAGGCACTTATAAGCAGCACTGATATGCAGCAATGATAGGGACCACTGATGGGCACTCATAGGTGGCACTGATGGGGACTCATAGGTGGCACTAATAGGTGCTACTGATGGGCACTGGTGGGTGGCACTGATAGGCATCACTGATGGGTGGCACTGATAGGCATTACTGATCAGGTGGCACTGGCAAGCATCACTGATGGGCACAGAGTGCCATTCCTAATGAAAGCTACTGTTACCAGCTTTACCCGGACACTGATATAAGTCATAAGAATGCTATATACTGCTGATGAGAAAAGGTATTTGACAGTTTATATTTACTAAAATAATTGCATTTTCATATTCTGTGTACTGTGGGAGACCAGATTTAGTGAATGCAGGGTCCTGGGTTTAGTAACACTTTATTTTTATTATATTATAGGAGGAATCAGTTCCCTGCTCATTAGAACTTACAATCTAGGAATTTAAGGCAATGTTAAAGGGTCGGATTGTATACTTCTAATCCACATACACTATATTAGCAGAAGCCTTTACATGCACATGAACTTTAATGGAATCCCAGTCTTAGTCCGTAGGGTTCAATATTGAGTTGGCCCACCCTTTGCAACTATAACAGCTTCAACACTTCTGGGAAGGCTGTCCACAAGGTTTAGGAGTGTGTCTATGGGAATGTTTGACCAGTCTTCCAGAAGCGCATTTGTGAGGTCAGGCACAGATGTGGACGAGAAGGCCTGGCTCACAGTCTCCGCTCTAGATCATCCCAAAGGTGTTCTATCTGGTTGAGGTCTGGACTCTGACTCTGTGCAGTGCCAGTCAAGTTCCTCCACCCAAAACTCGCTCATCCATGTCTTTATGGACCTTGTTTGTGCACTGGTGCGTAATCATGTTGGAACAGGAAGGGGCCATCCCCAAACTGTTTGGGAGCATGAAATTGTCCAAAATGTCTTGGTATGCTGACGCCTTAAGAGTTCCCTTCACTAGAACTAAGGGGCCAAGCCCAACCCCTGAAAACAACCCCACACCATAACCCCCCCCCCCCCCCCCCACACCATAATCTCCCCTCCATCAAATGATTTAGACCAGTGCACAAAGCAAGGTCCATAAAGACAACATGAATGACTTTGGGGTGGAGGAACTTTACTGGATTGCACAGAGTCCTGACCCCAACCCTATAGAACACCTTTGGAATGAATTAGAGTGGAGACTGCAAGTCATGTATACCCACAATGCAGAGAAAAGGCAGAATTGTAAGGCCCCAAACTGAAAATGCAGTAGACATGCAGCAAAGTGAAGGAATCACAGATGTGCTAGAAAAAAAAATCGGGACATTGAAGTACATGTCCTTTATGTCTTCAGAGGCCAGCAAGTCCCCCTATTAACAGTCCAGGTAGATTCCATGTAGGGTCTTGATATATATATATAAAATGATGCGCTAAACAAAAATTTCATATTAGATTTTTAAATCCAACTGTAAAAATCACAAATCCGGGATAAGTACTTGAATCTAAAAAAACTCCACCTCATGCCTGCACCGTCACCGACGGCCATATAGACTCCTACCAGAGAGCCTGGACCCTTTATTATGATGGGTAAAACAGGCTTGATGCAACAATCTTTGCAGGGGTCATCAGTTGGAGATGTGTTCTCAGCTCAAACAGGGCATGAGCAGGATATTCAAACCAAGCTCTATCCGCCCCATGATCAGATTGGTCATAACATGAAAGTGATGCCAGATATTGTAAAATCCCAAAAGGTTTGTTTAATATAAAGTATTGCACTTACATTAGTATGGGTAAAACCAGCGTTGTGTAAAATATAGGCGGCCGCTTTAAGATATCCAGGCACTGTGCAAAAAAACGATAGCAGGAAACAGCTCCTAACCAACACAAAAGGACTTCTTCCAGGGGACTTAACAGTTCAAGCAGAATTTCACTCTCTCAATCAACATTGATTGGTTTTAATTCATATGCTGCTAGTATTAGTAAATAGATAGAAAAGTATATAATATTTACTTGTTTTAAACTTTTTTTACATTTCTTCAGTTACTCCCTGACAAATGATGTCATACATCCCAGGAATCTTCAGGGGAGGATGGATTTTCTCAGCTAAACACACCCTCCTACCTACATGTCTGAGCTAAAGGGTGGATGGATTCCAGGAAGTAAATGCTATATGAATTATCTGCTCTTACTTAAAGCGGTTGTATACCTGCACAAAAAAACAACAACCTGTAAAGCAAAGGCATAATGAGCTAGTATGCACCACAAACTAGCTCATTATAAAATACTTACCTTAGAATGAGGCGTCGGCATCTGATCCTGGTAACCGCCGAGGGAGCTGACGTTCTCCCCTCTGCGTATCTTACGTGGCTCTGACGCTGTGAGTGGGCAAAGCCGCGATGACATCACTCCCACACATGCACATGTGAGTCTTCTTTTTCCGGCAAGGTCTGGCGGTGTCTGCCGGACCTTCAACTGGACCTTCACAGCGCCAATGCTCCACTGACGTCAGCGGCTGCATGCAAAGTGAATATCTCCCAAACCTTACAAGTTTAGGAGATATTTATTTTACCTACAGGTAAGCCTTATTATAGGCTTACCTGTAGGTAAAAATGTAACATACGGGTATACAACCACTTTAAGATGGCCAATGGCCAGAAATGCTTCTTCAAAGTGATTTCTCAGCAAAATAAAGCATGGAGACATGGGTTAGTAGGTGAGTTTGCGTTAAATATTAAAAAAATATTAACCCTCCTGGCGGTATCCCAGAGCGTTACTCGGGGTTGATTTTTTTTGGCTAAAATCGGTAACCCCGAGTCACGTTTGGGGTAGCTATGCAGAGCCTGCAGCGTGCGCTGGCTTACCTTGTCCTGGATCCAGCGATGTCACCGCGCTGTGTGAGCGAGCGGGACCTCGCTCGATTCACACAGCGTCCTCCTGTGCCGCCGATCTCCGTTCCCTGCGACGTTACGACGCACGGGAGCGGAGATCGGCGCCAAATTCAAAAACGTAAACAAACACTATACATACAGTATACTGTAATCTTATAGATTACAGTACTGTATGTAAAAAAAACACCCCCCCCCCCCCTTGTCCCTAGTGGTCTGTCCTGTGTCATGCATGTTCTTTTATATAATAAAAACCTTTCTTTCTGCCTGCAAACTGTAGATTGTCCATAGCAACCAAAAGTGTCCCTTTATGTCAAAAATAGTTTTAGATCAGCTAGAAAACAGCGATAATAAATTATAATCACTTGCAGAATTGTGCGATAGCAATTTGTGGGGAAATTCGTCATAAAAAAAAAAAATAATGACTGCGACAATTCTGCAACTGAGCAAATTTCAGTGATTTTGAGTTGATTACATTATTGAATAATTTTTATTAGAATTATATTATTATTTGTTATAATTATTTATAATTATTTATTATATTATAATTTATAATTTTGTTTTTAAAAAAATTACATACCCGGGATGCCTATTAAACTCTGGTTTGGTCAGATTTAAGTGAGTTATTCCTAAGAATTACAGGCCTACAGTATAAAACGCCAAATTTCCTTGCAAATAATGGTAACGCTTTCAGCATGTTTTTTCTGAAAGAATCATACCGCCAGGGAGGTTAAATAGCATTTTTGGTTTGTGGTGCTCAGTACTTTTGCTTTAAATAGCATACGTGATTTCTGTATTGTCTCAGGCTTCTCACCTGCACTTTTATTTGGTATTTATGAAACAGACTGGCTTTTACAAAAGTAACAAATAGAGTAATGTTGTATAGTCTTGTACCACAGGGGCATCGCTAGTACTGGGCAAAGTAGCCCCCATCTCCTGCAGGGTGCCCTGGGCCCCAATCACTGTGATATGTGCAATTTGTGATGACTAATAGAATTAGCATATCACAAGCAAAAGGCACAGAGCCAGTCAAATGGCTCTGTGTCATCTGAATACTGTAATGGCCAACCACAGCAATCACAAATGTAAGCACAGCTTATGATTACATTAGAGAGCATGCCCTTTGCTCATCTGGTGCTGATCCTCCTCATTCTGCAGCTGGCACTTCTGTCTGGTACTGTAAGTCAACATTCTCCCAGAGGCCATCAACAAAAGGGGGGACACACTGACCACCACTGAGCAGTGAGGGTGTGTGAACCCTAACCTCTGAGCAGCAAGGGGGACACACTAACCCCCAGTAAACAGCAAGGGGGGCACACTAACCACCACTGAACAGCAAGGAGGGGCACGCTGACCAATGAGCAGCAAGGGGAGGAGGCTTACCGACCATCACTCAGCAGCAAGAGAATACAAAGTGGCCTGATTGACCACAAAAAGGGCACAATGAACACCAGTGTAAGGGGGCACAGTGACCACCAATCTATGAGGGCACAGACACTGACTGCCCATGTTAGGGGGCACAGACACTGACTGCCAATGTAAAGGTAGCACAGACACTGACCACCAATGTAAAGGGAGCACAGACACTGACCAACGTATAGGGGCAGAGTCACTGGCCACTGGGTATTTTTTCTCCCATTAACCACCAACACCAGGCAATTTTTCCTCCCCCTGACCAACAATGCAGTTTTTTTTCCTCCTGCTGACCACTGATACCAGGTAATCTTTACTCCCCCTGACCACCAACACCAGGCATTGTTTTTCTCCCTTTATCTCTGATGCCTCCCCTGACCGTCAATGCCCAGATTTTTTTTCTTCAGCTGACCACCGACACTGGTCATTTTTTCCTCTAGCACTATGACACCTGTACTGTTGACCGCAGCACTATAAATATTGTGTTGTACCCAACAAAGTGCTTGCCACTGTACAATAAAAACTCCTGACTAAACAATTTGGGGCATCCTGTTTGCTAAGTAGTTTATAACTATTTTACTGAAGTTCTTCTTTAAGGTTTATGTGTGTGTGTAAGTTTAATTTGTGATACAGTAATTACCGTAATAAGTATTTTGTAGGTACAAAGACTGTGGCATATGTGCAGTGCAGTGTGTACTGCAAGTAGGCTTAGTCTATATTTAACCATGTTCCTTGGGGCACACCAAATATCCAGTGAAATTTTGCAAAACCCACTCTCTGCCTCAGCATGCACAACGCATTTTATCATTTCCAGTTGCTGAGGTTAGAGATATGTCTGGGAGATTCTTGTTTGTAGCACAGTATTTGAAGCATATGTTGTGGGTGCTGAAGCACTATTGTATATGTGTGTGGTATATACAGTGAGTAGGTAATTTATTTAACCCTACTCCTTTAACCCCTTCAATTAACCCACACCCACCATTCGCTGAGGCACCCTCAAAGTGCTGCTTCATTTATTTTCTCCTAGCAATGCCCCTGGTGTACAAACATTCATATGAACAATATTAGTATAAACGTATATGGATCATAAAATATATTTTTAGAAAAAAAAAAGACTGGTTGTAAAATAGCAACAGCACAACTGGAGCAAATGTATTTAATGATTTACTTGCTGAGCATTATGCAAAATATCAGAGCATTCCAACTTAGTGCCATGAGCTTTTGGTTTACTGTATGTCAATGGGCAAATGCAGCTTGCTTTCATGTCCAGATCAGATTGAGATGCTTATGGGATTTTTCATAATTAATTGACAGGTGCATTTGACTACAGTCCACCTTCCACTGACATGCATCGAAGCCCTGCTAAGCTGCTGAAGTCAACTTACTTCAAGCTGCCTTTGAATTACCATCAACTAGTATGCGGAGAGAAGCATTTCTGACACCAAAAATTGACACAATTCCTAAATCAAGCATTACCACCCTGAAACCACATTTCAGCTATTTAACACAAGAAGATGTACCAAGATTGTTACCAAATGTTTACTACCTACACTTTACATATTGGTAACAAAATCAGAACCATCTGTACAATGATAATGCCCAAGCTCTGCTGCAATTCCACCAACACTAGTGACTATCTTTCTAGTATCTCTAGGCGGAACACTCGGTTTCCCAGCAAACACTCTATCACGAACGAGAGGGCGATTGTGATAGGCGGAGCACTGAACACAGTGTTTTCTGGGAAACCGAGTGTTCCGCCTAGAGATACTAGAGAGATAGTCACTAGTGTTGGTGGAATTGCAGCAGAGCTTGGGCATTATCATTGTACAGATGGTTCTGCTGTTCAGCCGGAACAATTCTTGTGCTGTTCTGCCTATCACAGAACAGCACAAGGAGGAGCGCGATTTTTTAAAACTATACGGCCGCCGTCAATGTCACAGACTCGGGTACACAGATCGGATTCTGCAATGGGCACGGTGAGGTCAGGCTGCAATGGGCACAGTGAGGTCAGGCTGCAAATGGGCACAGTGAGGTCAGGCTGCAAATGGGCACAGTGAGGTCAGGCTGTAAATGGGCACAGTGAGGTCAGGCTGTAAATGGGCAGTGAGGTCAGGCTGTAAATGGGCACAGTGAGGTCAGGCTGCAAATGGGCATTGCAGGAACAAAGATTGTCTCTGGACAGCCACACTCTGAACAAATTGTAGCCTTTTATTGAAAGAAGGACAGCACTACAAGTCACAGCAAAATAAAACCTGACTGCTGACGCGTTTCGCACTGAAACTAGTGCTTAGTCACAGCTATAACTAAGCACTAGTTTCAGTGCGAAACGCGTCAGCAGTCAGGTTTTATTTTGCTGTGACTTGAAGTACTGTCCTTGTTTCAATAAAAGGCTACAATTTGTTCAGAGTGCGGCTGTCCAGAGACAATCGTTGTTCCTGCTTTGCTAAGTGCTTTGCCTGCACCTGAGTTGTCTGCAACGGAGAATATTCATCTGGGTTCCCACCTGGAGCGGCTATTCCCTTTCCCCTTGAAAATAGGCATTTTTGATCATTATTTCCGCTTACAGTAGCTGCTGAATTATCACCCTCGGCTTAAACTTGAGTCAATAAGTTTTCCCATTTTTTTTTGGTGGTAAAATTAGGTCCTCGGCTTATACTCGGGTCGGCTTATACTCGAGTATATATGGTAACTTCTCTTCAGTCTGTTTGAATTTAACTGATTTCAAAGTTTGGGTCTGCCTGCAGTCGTTGTGCGATTTAAAAAGCAAATGTTTTAATGGGTGAAGGAGCCAGAGTACACAGCACTGTTCTCTGCATAACAGCATTATTATGATACATGGCCAAGCTGTGTTGGAAAAAGGTAGTAAGGCACAATCAAGTCCAGTACTTGACAAGGATATTTACAACGCTATGTTTTTGGCTTTCTAAATGACAATTAAAGAAGTTTATCAGTTGAATCACATAGCTCATCATTCCATGAAACGTATACTTTTAATAGGAGAATGTTTACTTCAATTTTTAAGAAAAGCAGGCTTTAGCAGATATTTAAGCTTTGGCACCATACAGAGAAGTAAAAATATAGGAGTAAAAAAGGTAATGCCTTCTTTAACGCTCCTTCTTGATTAAAGTTAATCTGCCAAATGCACCAGCTTCAATATTTGTAAGTCACTGACCTGCGACTAGTATAGAGATTCTGATGTTTGCCCAGTTTTTTTTTGTTCCATGCTTTTCGTGGCTTGTGATAAAAAAGGCAACACAGCCAGACAACTAGCATTTTCAAAACACGGCCAGAAATTGTAGCCCCCAAGTTTCTCTCAAACATTTGCACTTTAAGTCCACACGTTCAGTCCCAGTAGATTGTTATGCCTCTACAATTTCAACAATTAAATTACCCTACAACTGTAATAAAGACCAGTAATTTTACAAAAAAATTACATACAGTATTCTCCAATGTTATTACTTTGGGACACAAAGATATACTTATTTGAATTAGTTGGATCCTCATAAACAAATTTTCAGAGCTAAGAAAATAATTGTTTTTTATTACTATTCAATGGTAATGTTCAGCTGTGGCAACAATATATGTAGTGTCAAGAAATGACTAGATAAAGAATATTGCAAGACTACAGATTTTAATAACCCTGCCAAGGAAAATATACCTGGCATCAGTAATGAAGAAATTGTTACAGCTGAGATATTGTGAGTCAGAGTAATGAAACCGAGAAGCACTGTTCTGCCTTTAGTACACAACAGTGGCATAACATCTTAAAAATGCACAAATTAAATATTCCCAGCACACATCACAAATCTATTAATTACAATGATTTTACCACTCAGCTGAAGAAAAATAAGTGCATTTCATATAGACTGTTTACAGGTTACATATACTGTATATGATTATTGTTAATTATTATTATGCCTGATTAGTAATAAACAGGTATGCAAATCTGCATGTTTTGACATGAATCATTGTCTACATTCTTAACACCACCCCCTCAAGTTGTAAAAAAAGATGTGTAAAACACTCTTCTCACCACTTAGCCACACCAAGAACCTTTTACTTTGCTGCCTATTGCAGCGGGACCACATAAGGCCTCATGTACACTGCTGCTGGTAAACTGACGTTTAGGAGCAGTTGGGCATTTTTTTCAACTGCTCCTGAACTTTAATGTTATCTTATCAGTACTTTAATGTTATCTTATCAGTACTTTAATGTTATCTTATCAGTACAAGTACACTGGTTAGTTTATAGTCATTTATAGGCAGTTGTGTTTAGAGGCTTTTTCTTGAACCCAACAAAAATGCGTTCAGAAGCTGTATTTAGAGGCAGTTGAAGCGCCAAACGTGGCTAAACGTGGCAACTCGTGTTTAGCAGCGTTTCGTTTACAGACTTTTTTAATTTTAACAAAAAAATGTTTTTTTCAACTGCTTCTAGACACAAACGCGGCTAAACGTCCGTTTTTAGACACTGATTTTTAGCTGTCAAGATAAATCATTCAGGAGAGGTTGAACAACGTCCCCGCGTACATGAAGCCTAAGAGGATAGATGTGGCCATCAAGCTGCATCTTTTGCCTATTCTGTTTGTCACTTTATTGTGTTCTTATGCATACATTGCTACCCGTAGGACTTTGGACACATATAGCTAGATTCAGAGACGTTTACGCCGGCGTATCAGTAGATACGCCGTCGTACGTAACTCTGAATCTACGCCGTCGTAGATTTAAGCGTATTCTGGAAACCAGATACGCTTAAATTAGGCTAAGATACGAGCGGCATAAGTCTCCTACGCCGTCGTATCTTAGGGTGGATATTTACGCTGGCCGCTAGGTGCCGCTTCCGTTGTTTGCGGCATAGAATATGCAAATGAGCTAGATACGCCGATTCAGAAACGTACGTACGCCGTTTACGTAAGGCTTTTTCCGGTGTAAAGTTAGTCGAACAAAAAGCTGGCCTAGCCAATGTTAAGTATGGACGTCGTTCCCGCGTCGAATTTTGAAATGTTTACGTCTGCGTAAGTCGTCCGTGAATGGGGCTGGACGTAATTTACGTTCACGTCGAAACCAAATATGTCCTTGCGGCGTACTTTGGAGCAATGCACACTGGGATATGTCCACAGACGGCGCATGCGCCGTACGTTAAAAAACGTCAATCACGTCAGGTCACGAATCATTTACATAAAACATGCCCCCCTGTTCCTCATTTGAATTAGGCGCGCTTAGGCCGGCCCATTTACGCTACGCCGCCGTAACTTAGAAGGCAAGTGCTTTGTGAATACAGCACTTGCCTCTCTGACTTACGGCGGCGTATCCTAAATACGATATGCTACGCCGGGTCAAAATTAGGCCACCCTACCTGAATCCAGCTAATAATGCCTGGTACACATGGTGAGATTATCGGATGAATTATCGTATTTTTTTTTTAAATAAAAGAGGTTACTAAAGTTACGAAAATTCTCATACAACAGAATAAACATTTGGAAGTAATGTATTGTGCTGTATTTTCGGACATCAACTGTACTAATTATACGAATATTGTGCGATCTGGTATCTTACGAGAAAAAATTGTGCTTGCTCCATCGGATAATTTAGCATGAACTGTTTTGATTGGTTCACAAAAGCAGATCAAGCCGATAATCTGACTAACGATCAGGTTATCATATGATCGTCTCGAAAGCGGTATTTTACATACAATTTTCTGATTGTGTATACGATTCTTAAGGCTCAAATGGCAGAGCTAACACACTTGAATAAAGTCCCTCTTTGTTATCTTCCATTAATCCTTTTGTTGCCAAAAGTTGAACTCTAGATAATCTCTCCGCTTCATATTGATACATTAAGGCAGTCTACTAAGTTTACTGGGAGAAAATTCACTGGACGAGGATCTGACAGTTCAAGACATCATGGTCTGCAGGTGCCAACATTCATTGTTTTTTATTTGTGTTAATTACATTGATTATGTATTGAAAACCAATCATATCGTACCACATGTAATTCTATGGTAAAAGTTTCTTGCAGAAGGAGTCTACAAACACTATATCTATGAGCAAGTCTAGACTTGCTTCCAGTTGCAGCTGGTATCAATAAAACCTTCTTCTCTTTTGGAATTTACTGCCTTTTTATGTTGTTTTGTTATTTTCTACATCACTTTGCAAGAAAGATCCTCTAGAAAAATATCCCTCATGGGTTCAAAGGGTGTTTTTTGGTAGAGAAAACTAAGTTGACATCCAAAGGAAGCACAGGTGGGCTTTATACAAGATACATTTTGAAAGAAGGTTCTTACAGGGGAGGGTGAAGCAAGAGTAATTAGCAATAAAGCACTGCACACCACTTAAGTGTCCCTTGAATGAAAAAAAAATGTCACCTCCAGTCACAGCAGCTGTATGTGATTCAATGTTAGTCCAGGGATCTCTCCCGCTGACCTGTTGTTTTCTGACTGCCCCCCCCCCCCCCATCCAGAACACTCCATTGGCTGAGAGTGCTGATCGTGAGCCGGTCAGCTGCTGGTTTTCCAGCATGCTCGTCTGACAGAAACTGGCCAAATGGCTGGCTTATATCAGACCATCTGACTTACACACATGGGACGAATGTTGAAAAAAAGAGTAAAAATCGGAAAATATATATATATATTTTTTTTTTTCAAGTTTGATCAGAAATATTTTCAACACAAGTTCTATTATTGTGGGGAAAACATAAATTTTATTATGCTGCTTGTTCTATTACTCGATTTACATTAAAATAACATTTTTGGTACAAAGCATGTTACAGTCATTTACAAATGAAATAAAGTTTTGTTTTTATTTTTTGGCATATATTCCATTTTTCTCATAATGCATCAGTAATTTAAAGATCTTACTAATTTAAAACAGATATACCATTAACCACATATTTAACATATTTAACAGTAAGGCCCCGTACAGACGACCGAACATGTCTGCTGACACTGGTCCGCGGACCAGTTTCAGCAGACATGTTCGGTCGTGTGTAGGCCCGAGCGGGCAGGATTCCAGCAAACATTTGCCCGCCGGGCCTTTTCCCAGCGTGCAAATATTTCTGGACTTGTTTTAAAACAGCCCGCTGAAATCCTGCCCGCCTGGACATGTTCGGTCGTCTGTACAGACCTACCGTACATGTCCGAGCGCCCGCCATCCCTCGCATGTGTCGAATGACTTCGACACATGCGTGGAAGCATTTAACTGGCAGGGCCGCCCACGTCGCTGCGTAATCTTCGCGGCGATGGCGCGGACACGCCCCGCGTGTTTACGCGCGGATTTCTGTATAATGGTGAGTACAGCCACCATACAGAAATCCCCGGGCATACATGTACGGTGAAAACGGTCCGGCGGACCGGTTTCATCGTACATGTATGCTCGTCTGTACGCGGCCTAAGACCCCTTTTACGCTGACAGCCCCTGCCTTTAGCCCTAAAGCTCCGGTCTTTTTAGCAGCGCTTTAGCTCTGTTTTAGTGCCAATTTACAGCTTTTTTAGTGGGTCGGTTTTAACCCCCAAAAAAGGTTATAAACTCCAGTTTTGCAGCGCTTTCCAAGCGCATTTAAGGGGGTTTGGAAGTGCTGCCCAGTCATTGCAATGGGCAGGGCATTTTGGGAGCGCTGAATACAGCGCTCCCAACCCGCCCAATGATGCGGCTTGCATGACTTTTGGTAACGTCCCGCAAGCGCACCACTCGAGTGTGAAAAGTCACACTGCAGTGAATGGGAGGTGGTTTTAACGAGCTTAGCAGAGGCTATTTCTAGCACTAAAGTGCTTGAAAACCACCCTAGTGTGAGAAGGGTCTTAATCCTATAAGATAACAATTTATATATCTGCTTTTTAATATTTTTTTACAAACAATAATTTAAAATAGTAACATGGAACAGGGGGTGAAACTGTTAAAAGGTGCTTATACGTGTTGAAATTAATAGGGTAAGTAGTAAAATAAGAGCATGTCCTGGTTAATTAAGAGTTAGCTAAGGCCTCGTACACACGACCGAGAAACTCGACGGGCGAAACACATCGTTTTGCTGGTCGGGTTCCTTGTGAAGCCGTCGAGAAACTCGACAAGCCAATTTTCTCCATTCCCGTCAAGGAAATAGAGAACATGCTTTCTTTTTGGCTCGTCGAGTTTCTCAACAGTTTCCTCAACGAAAATGTACACACGACCGGTTTCCTCGGCAAAAAATATGTGTGTACGAAGTCTTACTCCCTGTGCACACAATAAAAATTCCTCTTTGTCAGCTGCAGATCTCACTAACAAATCTGTTTGACCGGGAACTCAGGAGATAAGACAGCCAGAGTATTACTTTTGTTTTGGTTTACACATGCTACACTAAATGCTCACTATGACTGTCTGTCAGGATGATCATTCAATGAGGAAGGCTTCTGACTTGCTCCCAGTCATAGGGTTGGGAGCTCATCTTTCTACAGGGAAGATAAGAAACTGCTGGACGTACAGGAGACACCTTGTGTACAGAGGATAGGGTTTTATGGGCATGTGTAAGACGCCGAAGGTAGGCAACTGGATATGGGTGCAATGAGCTACACTTAAAATGTATAAGAGCTGATGTTCAGAAATACATAAAAGTAAGGCCCTGATGAGGTAGGAGGTTCTTGAGAAAGAGGGTTCTTAAATCCCTAAAACTTTGTTTTTTCCTTCTCCTCTCTCTTTTTTTTTTACCAGGGTCTGGCTCAGCTTTCCTTTTCATTAAACTATCAAGGGTACTGAACTTCTTTATGTATTAGTAAACATCAGCTCTTATAAGTTTTAAGTAAATGCATATGTAAATGGTGATCACATCACACATGACGTTACCGTCGTGAAAATCAGAGCAAGAGCAATCCCAAGCTCTATGAACCACCTACACTAAAGATGCGTACCACCCATGATGTATGCCCCACACTTACTGTAGAGAAACTAAACAAAAATAAATGTGTTATCTCTCACTTTTAAAACCCCTAGTTCATTATTTGTTGATTTATGGTCAAACAATTAGATGTATAAAAATTGGTATGTTTACAAAAAAATATATGAAGATTTAAAAAGTACAATAAAGAAAACTTATGGTTTTGATCTCAGTTAAATTTATTGAAAAAGCACTCTGGAAAGAAATATATTGTTCATTGCACTAAACACGCTTAGAAATGAATGTCACCTAATAGCAACTGCTCCACTAAAGGTACACTGATCCTAGTATAATTGTATTACAAATTAATGTCAAGGATCTGTAAAAACCTGCTGACTAGCCAATGTCATATGGATAATATGTACAATGCCATGCTGTAAGTTGTGAAAACACTGCTTAACTTGCAAATTTTTTTTAAAAAAGTTGTTGTCCTTCAATCATTTTAGTAAAATAAAGACCTAACTTAGTTTGACTGACAATGTGTCAGAAAGCCATCAGAATCATTTCTAATTTTACAATTCACCTTACTAAGCCACAGGTCAATCTTCAGAAATGTCGCTAATTAATACACAATTATTTCCTTTTCATTTTCATGTCTTTAACTTGACTAGGGAATGAATTTGGTGCTAAACCCAATGAATAGTGATAACAGAGCCACAGTTACTGCAGAGAAAGAAAAGAAAAGGGACTGCTGTGATGGAAGGGAAAGCTTCCAGCTGAGTATGCCCTAAAAGCCCGGCAACACCACATCTCATCATTAATGTCCATCAAATGCGTTGGGCAGTCATCCAAGGCTTTGGACACAATGCTGTAATGGGAACAAGACGAAGTCCACCATGTAGCCTAGTAGGATTTGTTGGCACTAGGAT